>NC_140383.1:9412500-9477500 GCF_054491055.1 Hypomesus nipponensis | reverse complement strand
GGCGCTGGCTGTTCATCAATTTGCAGCCAGCGCTGGTCCATCTGGGCTCGTCCATGTGAACAGCGTATGGTCAGAGGGATCGGAGAGGCGGAGGGGAAGAGAGGAGGAGAGGAGGAGGAAGGGGAAGACAGGAGGAAAGGACACTGCTCCTTCTCGTCCTCGCTAACATATTTGCCTCTCCAAGCCTTCCAAGGACCAACAGTACCGAATGACTACACACAAACCCTACAACTGTGTTCTTCAACAGGACAATGAGGACGTCTATGAACTGCATGCCTTTCTTGTTAGTACTCCTATGTAAAACCATCCCCATCAACAGATACCATAGAAATGATAACATGGGCAAATCATGCCTCTCTAACCTTAGAGCACCGTTCACTCCTGGGTTACTGCCAGCACTTGGCTGTTGGCCTTGTTACAATCACCCTCGCTCTGAGGGCATTAGCTATGGCTATCAAATCATTGTGGCTAAGGTGTAATGCAATTGCTATGGTCTCTGTGGCCATAACATGATTGCTGTAATCCATTTGCCTGGCTCACCACTCCCACGCTGTCTGTTCCCAGTCTCTGGCGTTCCCGGGCTATGAGGCTTGCCTGCTTGGAAGCGTGCACACCGGACCTGTGCGGTATGCCCAGTTGATAGACATGCTGCCATCTGCTCTTCACATGCTACAGAAAGACGACGTGTCGACCGCCAGATTGACAAATGAACTTCATTGCAGATGCTCAATAGTCTGTCCATGTATCGGGTTAGCATAAGGCAGATCCATGGGATATTCATGTGTTGGCCAAGAGCATCGACCTTATCTCTAGACAATCTCCCTTTACAACCATGAACACATTCTCTGTTGAAACTCAAGCCCCTTGTCTTGCTTACTTTGACTTGGAAACCCCCAGACATACGAGTTAGGACCCCAGAGCCAGGTTCCAAACCATACACGGCACGGCTACGCTGGACTGTGTCTGATGATGGGGTGCGTCAGGTATCGGGCACAGGGCAGCCCCCAGGAGAGGAAACCTGGGTGGTCTGTGTTAATTCCACTCACGCAGGATGTGACTCCATCCATAGAGGTTCACTCCTATTACAGTCAACCGAATGCTGCAAACCGCGTCCCTATGCTGATAAAGTCGCATGACCACTGGATCAATGAGACGCATACACACGCAGGTGGAATGGCAAACACAGGCAGGCATGCTCGCACACCCAAAAAACACACACAAGGCGACACGCACACGGCGACTGAAATCCACTTTCCCTGTAAGTTAACATGAAATAAAATCAATCCCAAAGCTCGGAAGGCACACTTTATTAGAGAACACAATTAATCACGGTTGCCGAGCAATCGAAGACTCTGTCTGTGGTCAGAAGCAATTTCAGTTTGTGGCGGGAAGGAGAGAAATTCTCCGGTGAGCTTTTATTGGGCGGATCCAAACAGCATGTAAACATAACAGGGGGAATTAACATTGCTTCAATGCTGCAGATTAAACAATACACAGGTATACAAAGGGTAAACCAGACGTGCAGTCTATGGAGCCAGTGGGGGCAATCCACTTCTCTGTATTCAGATGGGTGTGTGTGGACATTGGAAAGAGATGGGAGGGGGGGACGTGCCTTGATTTCCGAGTCGGAACTTCCTCTGAGAACCTCTGAGAATGTGAAAGTGTGTGTGTGTGTGTATCTGTCTTACCGGGCCTTGACAGGTCAGGGAGTCATCGTCTGCCTTCTCACACTGAGCATCACACTCCACACACATGGAGCTGTTAGCATACTCCCGAACGTCCCTGGAAGAGAGGGAGAGAGGGAGGGCGAGAGAGGTGGGGGGCAGGGAGAGAGACGCACAGAAAGAGAGGGGGGAGAGAGGGGGAGAAGAAGGGGAAGGAGAAAGGGAATGACGGGGAAAGGAGAGCAGGGGAGGGAGCAGGGAGGAGGGGTAGAGGTAGCAGGAAGAAGGATGGAGAGGCGTAAGGGAGGAGGGTCGGGGGGGGGGGGGGGTGATAGAGGAGATAGTGAGAAAGAAAGAATTGTGTTACATTCCCCAAAATGACAGAGTGTGTTTATTTTTCCTGCTTGGGGAGGGGGAAGGGGGGGGGGGGCAGGTGGCAGGGTACTGTGTAGCCTGGGGCAATGCAGCAGCAAGACAGGGGGAGCTACCATAGCAATGCTCACATCAACCATCCACCTGCTGTGACTGCACCCACCAGTGACCTACACTCACTGACACTGGGTTACTATAACTGGAAATTCAATAACGTGCAGTGGTCCTGTCTCATACAGTCAGGCTTTTATTGACAACCACCTTTCCTACAGAACAGTATGTCCGCCAAACCTGATGGAAAAGTCTGACGTTAAAGAAAACATGGACAGAACAAACTAACAAGATGGTGTTTTCTGTTTCTCTTTGGGGTATGATCTAAGTGTCCAAATGCACATCTGATCTAATGCACTTTGCTTTCGCCAACGGCATATTTTAGCATAGCTCTGTCCAAGAACTGAAGCTCGTTCTCATGAATTAATTAAACCTGATAATATATATATATATCAAATTCAGAGAAGTGAAGACAAACGATCAATAAATAGATTACAAAAGAAAAACATAAAAAAATAAATAAAAAGAAAACATCAAATAAACATGAAACAGACTGCTCAGAAGCAGACAGACATGGTGTGTTACTGTAAGAGCGTGTGCAGGGGGAGGTTGGGTGGAGCTGTGTGCTAATAGTGGGCCATATTTTTCTTAAGTTGGATTTGGCACTGAAGGGAGCTGGATAAAGTGATGATGTCACCCCCTCTAAACCCCCAGCTCCAGCATACATATTACACAGAGGGACTGTCTAATCTAAAGCTCTATGTTTCTCCCACGCCACCCACCAGCCCAGTGGCTGATGAGCTGGCCATATTGATAGCATCACTTTGGTTCTATCGAGGCTAACGGGGATTCCATATTTCCCAAAAATCTATTTACTAAAGTGGCTTGTTGTTCCTCGGTCGCAGTGGTGGATGAGGGTGTGCACAATGAAGCCCAGGGAAGTTATTAAGTTCAGACTGAGGCTCAAGGCCTTTGAGATGGGGTATAGTGCTGCTGCATGGGACTGTGGGAGAGGAGTTAGTGTGTGTGTGTGGGTGTGTGTGTGTGTGGGTGTGTGTGTGTATGTGGGTGTGTGTGTGTGTGTGCAAGTTAATACATGCATGCTTGTGTGTGCCTGTGTGAGGGAGAGAGAATAAGAGGTAGCATGTATTCCTTCGTGCGTGTGATAGTGAGTGCGTGTGTGTGTGTGCGAGTGTGTGTTTGTGGAAGCACCAGGGTGTTTCCTCTTTGTAATGAAAAAAGAGCAGCTCCTCCATGGGATGTTAAATCAAATTAGGATTAATTATGCGTTATCTGGACAGCACAATGCATGCTGGGTGGCACGAGAAGGAAGTCTTTGTCTGGCCCAGCAGAGCCGAGCCAAGCAGGGCTGAGCCCAGCTCCAGACTAAATGGGTTTCCCTCCTGGCTTCAGCTTGTAGTCTGCTTGTCTGAACTGCTCTCCCTGCTGTAAAACCCCACCCTGGTCTGGGAGTGGACACATGGACACGGGGGAGAAGCTAACTAGCGTTAGCCTCCATGCCGCGACACATCTGCAGTATGCAGGTTGGTAGGAAGCGCTGCCTGCCTTGTGCCCTCTCTACGGGGGGCCCTGCGCGGATTATCTTTACAACCCGCATTTTGTTTTGACACGTGGAAAGCGCAGCCGACGTCGACAGAATCTTCAACACAGAGACGTCAGGAAACACAAGGCACTCTCGTGGACAGTCGAATAAATAAGTCATGCAAAACATGTCGCTACTGTTCTCCAGCCTGTGCGGGGAGTGTGGCGCGTGTGCAGGAGACGGAGACAACACACACACACAGGAGACGGAGAGGACGGCAGATCGCGCCCCTAGTGGCGCACCGGCGTCATCGCACCCCCCGGTGGCTCCTTTTCCGGAGTGCAGGCCGGGCAGGTAGGCAGGGCGTGGCCCCGTGCGCAAGCAGTGACTGTGACACGCAGTGACACGCCTAACCCCCCTGCCCTGCGCGGCGCAGCTTTAGCTTTAGCGTACCTCTCCAGGCCAGCTTCACGCTTCTCCACCACGAAGGGCCCCGCTGCCTGCCTGGGCCGTGACGCAGCCCCTCTGCAAGGTAAAACATCCAGGTGGGTCTGGGTCCGGCCTCTGGGTCTGCCTAGGTACATGAGTCCCGACCCAGCCAGCCGGCACCACCAGAACACCAAGCTCCCTGCTACAATGCTTGTCACACATTACACAGCGGAATTAGCTTCACACCACATGGAGTGGATTTTCGTGGCTCACAGTGTGTTTTTCCACGGCTGGATTTACAATGTATCATTTGTACCATACTGTAGGTTCACATCGAGGGAGATGTGACAAAACATGGACCCATCATACAGATAAGATAAACAATAGGAAAGTAATCATTCACAACTCTCTTTAGAATTCCCCATTTCACAAAATGCCACCAACTCTGTAGCTACAGAAGCTGAATTGTGTGCATAAAAAAGTGTTACTGTACCTCTTTAACAGAGCCTTTCGTTTCATTTGAACTTTTTTGAGACAATCGTGATCAGGCTGTCAGTCCATTTACAATAAAATAACCAGAAAAATAAATGCATGCGTGTTCATGTGTGCGTTCATGTGCACAGATATCTTTCTGTGTTCGACATACACGTGAGAAAATGATTCGCACATATAGGTTAGACGACAAACAAATTCTCTGAATCCGTCGAGGAAATGAAAACCACCTTATTTCCCGGTGGTATTTACCTGCCACAGGGTTGGTTAGTGAGGGAGCAGAGTTGCGTGATGTTATGAAGTGAAGTGATGACCTGGCCTTGTCTCTCACACAAACACAGTAATCTGTTTCAATGACATTTAGAAGTACATGCCATATCTATTGAGCCTGAGATTGAGTTTACACCATGTCTGCTGCTCTGCGGGGATGAAGAGAACGGGTGAGGAAGAGCAACTCCGTGGTCTCAGGTTGGTGAGACAGACTGGATTGTGGGAAGTTTACACGGTACATTGTCAGGGTGTTCAATACCTCAAAAGCACAGGGATAAAATGGGGACGTTTCAATAAAGAAAACAACAACGAGAGCAATTGTTGACATTTGAGGCCTGTCCACAAGATCATACAGCATTGTCAAATTAAGTTTGCATTTTAAAGGCTGGCTGGTTAGCTGGTGATTAGCTACAAACTGTAGGTTTAGGAGGCTGACTGATGTGTGTAGGTGTGTGTGTGTGTGTGTGTGAGAAGAGACAGTCACTCACCCTTCGTACAGGTTGCAAGTGTCCACACAGGTGCGTCCTCTGCTGAAGTACCGACATGAGAGGCACTGGTCTGGGCCTGGACCCCAGCACCCAGAGTCTGAACATAAGGGGTCACAAACCATCCGCTGTATGGCTGGGGAACACACACGCACACACACACACACACACACACAGGCAGGATGAGCTACCTTAAGTTGGCTGGTTTTTACCAACAGTCTGTATTCAGAGTTTGTTCAAACTTCTCAGAGTCCACTGGGTTTATTTGAGGCCAGTCAAACATTTGGTTTCAATTCCGCCTTGAGCTCCCCCCAGTCCATCCAAAGGGACCACGATCCCTTGTCAGATGCTAATTGAGTACATTGTGTGTGCCATCTGGAATAGGTAATGACAGCCTAGCTAGCCGTATCTCAGAGAACAGCGTCGAAGAGGTACCATGGTGAGAGCCTCTGGTACAGGGAGAGGAGGAGAAGGTGAATGAGAGAGCGAGGGAGAGAAAGTATGGAACACAAAGAGAGAGCGACGGTGCAACTAGAGTTAGATAAGACAGCTGCACCTAGAGTTAGATAAGACAGCTGCGTTCACTCATTAGAATAGTGCTGACCAAACAGTGACAAAGCACAAAAGTAGCACTCAGACTGACAACACCTGGGGAGGTCACAGCCTTGAGAAGACTGGAGTGGAAAGAAAACACAGACTAAAGTTCTAACTTTTTCTATCATTTCTTTTGATCTCAGTACCGGACCCTTGTGTATTTATAGTCCTGTCTGGTCGCAGGGTCGCAGTCAACATGTGAGTATCGAGAATTCACAGTGACAGGTTGTCATCTCAGACACGGATGAATAACAATCTGTTGATGCGATGGTAGGCAAGATGGCGGCTCGCAGAGAGCAACAGGCTGTCTGAATACTCTTATATATGGAGCAAATGCCTTTTTTCTTTTTCTAGTCCTTTCCTTCATCCCCCCATCCATCCACAATTCATCCTCTCTTCCCAGGCAGAGCAGAATAGAAAGGCTGCGTGTGTTTCTGGGCACCAGGCACAGAGCCTCACTGGCCATCTCTCCCATTGTCTTTGAAGTTGTGGCCAAATGTAAGCCAGGGGGTATTTTTGTTTTCCCGTGTCATGTTCAGAAGGTGAAAAATGTGACAGTGAGAGAGCGTTCGTTAAAGGGAGTGGGGTGTTAAAAAAGCACTGATGAGGGCAGAGCATGAAAGCGTTCTCTTTCGTGAGAAACAATGACATCTCTGTTCAAATTCCAGGATTTGCGATTTGTTTCTGTGCCGTGGTTGACCAGGGCAGGGGGAAGAACAAGGGGATAGGAGGTATGGGATGGGGGTAAAGGAAGGGTGGGAGGAATGTCATTGTAACAATACTGTATTGATGCCAGATGAGAAAGGTGTCGACACAAAAGATTCTGGACCCCACTGAAAACATACAGTTTGGGCTCAATTGACGTCAAACACTGAGCCAGGCTGGTCTCCTGGGAAACGGGAAGACACCAGAGGCTAGCGTCTGCCAGGTCTAACAGGCAGCTGTTGCCAAGAGACAATATGATCCCTGTTGCATCATGGCAACTAGAAACGGAATCTGAAAAGACGCACAAAACCCTAGTCCCCTGCTGCTCATTGCAATCACTGAGAGATGGAAAGAAGAGAGGAGGCAGAGACATGGATCTAAGTGAGTAATTAGAAGCTTGTGTGAGATGAATGCTTCAGGAAACTAAGGCCCCTTCTGTTCTTCTGCCATCAAAATGAAGCCTGGTAAGGCTAGCAGTGAGACCAATATTGACAGATGCTGGCATTGAGGAATGCTAACATTTCGAGAGGCGTGCTGGGCCAGCGTTGAGAGATGCTAACATTTCAAGAAGCTTACTAGGCCAGCTTTGAGAGCAGCTAGCACGAACAGAGATTTTAACATTCATCGACAGAGGTTGGCACTGACAGAGGCTAGCACTGAGAGAGGCTAGCCCTGAGAGAGGCTAGCCCTGAGAGAGGCTAGCACTGAGAGAGGCTAGCACTGAGAGAGGCTAGCACTGAGCCTCTAATGATGAGGCAGCTGGAGAGACTGATCCATCAACCTTCTGTAATTCCAGGGTTTGAAGAAGCTAAAGACCTGCTAATGATCTTCACAGCAGGAAGCACTGACTTCCATCCCACCTCGACCCCACACCTTTAGCAAACACATTCACACGTACAGACACACACACACACACACACACACATCCAGACAAACACACACACACCGAGCAGGTGCATCTTTCTTCTCTCCACATCTGCCTTTCTAGTCGGGGGTGCCAGTCATGCCCTCCCATGGTCCATGCTAGGCTCAGTCATGCGACACATGCACACACACACGCACACACACACGCACACACACACACAGGCACACACACACACACGCACGCACTCAAAGACATTGTCAAGGAGAGTGGTCTGACTCAGTCTTCCTGCAAGTCCTCAGAATCAGTGAGGTGTGTCAGTGACTCCTCAAGAGTGTGTGGAGGTGAGGTGAAGAGCAAGGAGAGCTAAACTCAATAATGCAAATAGCCAGCTAACTTATTCATGAACATAATACATTAATGTTTTATTGTTGAAGTTTTAGCCCCAGCGTTACCAGTGGTGGTAACTAAACTATCAATTTAACGTAGTTGCTGTTTCAACGCAACGGTGGCAGCTGTGTATCGTTGTACTGTATGTTTTGGGGTGGTAGGTGTGTGGTGTGCTTCGTGTAGAAGGTTTTTTGCGGTGAAAGATGTGTGTTTGATGTCATGTTGAGTTGGTGTTAGGGGGACTCACTGCACTCCTGGGAGTTGCGGTTGTTTCTTATAAGGACCTTCTGGTTGCTGGCGCGAAACAGACTGGTCCAGTTGACAGTGTGGTAGTAGCAGAGCTGGCTGTTGTCTTCAATGTGGACGTTCCCTGCGCTGATCTCACTCAGGGACTGCAGCTGCAGAGAGGTGATACCCTGCTGCTTCAAGACCAGCAGAGAGATCTCACTAGAGGAGAGAGAAGGAAAGGAGAGAGGGGGGGGGGGGGGGAATTGGTGACAGGGACAGAGACGGACAGAGGAAAAAAAGGGGGGAGTGAGTAAGTGAAGGGGGTGGGGGGGTAGGAGATGGAGCGGGGATTGGGAGAAGAAAGGGGGAGACGGGCAAGGGAGAAGTGAGACGTGACGGCGACGAGGAGAGGTGAACAGGTGAGGGACGGATGAAGGGTGAGGGAAAAAATAAAGGACCGAGAGAGAGAGAGAGAGAGAGAGAGAGAGAGAGAGAGAGAGAGAGAGAGAGAGAGAGGTGAGGGAGAGGCAAAGTGATGGGGTTAGAGAAGAGAGAGAGGCAAATGGGAGTTGGAGAGACAGAGGAGCCATATCCGAGGGAGGGGGAGCGAGAGCGGAGGGAAAGAGCGGATGAGAGACAGTCAAGCCGCGAAGAGAGGGGAGGATGTAAAAGGATGGGTTGAAGAGAAGGTGAGAGATGAGAGTAAGTGAAAAAAAAGGGAAAAGGAGGAGGGAGAACGGTAATGGATTAGGAGAGAGAGAGAGAGAACAATATACCATTAGTGAGCTGGGTACTGGTACCGCTGTTATTCTTGTAGTGACACTGTTTAGCAAGCAAATGTAAGCTGTTCTCTAAAGCATCCAGCGCTAGCTGTCCTTCAGATGTGCTGAGATCACTTCATGCAAAACAGTCATCTTGACAGATGCTATAATCCGTGGGAGGCTTACTCTAGCACTGTACCATTGTCACTTAGTGCTCTCTCTCTCTCTCTCTCTCTCTCTCTCTCTCTCTCTCTCTCTCTCTCTCTCTCTCTCTCTCTCTCTCTCTCTCTCTCTCTCTCTCTCTCTCTCTCTCTCTCTCTCTCTCTCTCTCTCTCTCTCTCTCTCTCTCTCTCTCTCTCTCTCTCTCTCTCTCTCTCTCTCTCTCTCTCTCTCTCTCTCTCTCTCTCTCTCTCTCTCTCTCTCTTGGTTTTCCACTATCCACTATTTTTCTCTTTTTCGCTCCTTTGCTCCAGTGTTCCAGGAGAGGCCTGGGTGTTCAGAAGCACTCACACTAACAAGAACACGGCCTTGCACTTAGTGATAGGCCACCCAGGACCACAAGTACAATCCGCGCCCTCATCTCCTTTCTCTCGCTCCCTCCCTCACTTTCTCTCGGGAGAGGCCAGCTGCATGGTGTCAGAGGCTTCAAACAGAGCGCGTTGCGGCCGTGCGTCTTGTGGCAGGCGTTAATTTGTACAATAGCCGGACCTTTCAGCGGATGACCCTTGGCTTGGAGGCAGACTGGCAGATACATGGTGTTTCCGCTCACACGCAAAGAGACACGGGGGAGATGGGAGAGGCCAACGGCATTTTAATGGCTGTCTCTCTTTTTCTGTGTCTCTCTCCCCTCTCCCCCCTTTCTCTCTCTCTCTCTCTCTCTCTCTCTCTCTCTCTCTCTCTCTCTCTCTCTCTCTCTCTCTCTCTCTCTCTCTCTCTCTCTCTCTCTCTCTCTCTCTATCTTTGGCTCTTTCTCCCATCATCTGTCTGTTTATCCCTCCATCCCTTTCTTTTACCCTCTCTCTGTCAAGTTGAAAGAATGGAAGAAAGTGGTCACACTCATATCAAAAACTGCTCCTGGTTTCTATAGCAGGTCCTCCTTGCCAGTGGCTCTGATCTGGCGCTGGTCATAATATCCCTTAAGAAGTTGTCGCTGCTGTCATTGACGGATGGCCCAGAGGTCTGCAGGTATGATACTAGATGCCACATTCAGCCAGCAGATCAATATAATGAGAATCCACCTCCACAGCAAGGCCATCACTGTCATTGACTGACAGAGATAAGCTACAAGGGAAGCACTGGCATGTTAAACAGCCAATCTCAATGTAGTCAATCAGCATGTTGATCCTCCACTCTATAAGAAAACAACACTCTATACGGAGGGTAGGCTTCCTTAATCATTCATATTGATCACAGTCTTCAGAGGGGAGATATCCTGTTGAGCTCAGCTTGGGTGGAGATGCGGGTGTGTCTCACCTGTAGAGAGTTCTCCCTCTGATGGTTGCCAGGTTGGAAAAGACACCGAGGTCGGTCATGTTTTCTGGCCAGGATTGGATGTTGACGTAGCCTGCAAGTGACACAGTCAGAGTCACACTACTGCAGCACACATACAGTGCACCAAGTACCACCAAGCACGACAGCCACAAGATACTGGGAGAAAGTTTTTAAGTGGGCCGTGAATGAGCGGTGGCATTCTTTGAGTTGCAGTATGTTGCAAACAGAAAGTAAGTCTAGTTCTATCACGATATGGAGAAATAGCAAGATTCAGCTTTATTAGCAGTTGAGTACTTTTCAGAGGCAAATTACATTTTTCAACATCCATGCTAACAATTAAACCAAAACAAATGCAAACAACCTTCAACTCTAAGTGTGTATATAAGAGCATCATTTGAAGTCATCAAAACAAACACTGAATATTCCCAGACTTGTGTCTTCCATAGGAAAGTGTTACTGGAACTTCCAGGAGTTTGTGAATCATGCCAGTCATGGCATTTTCCATTTATATTGTCATATCCCAGTGTTTAAACATTCAGTAGGTTGAATGAATAGGCGAGCGGACCGCCTTGGATCATTTAAGATATTTAATAATGAATTTAAAAATTAAATATTTAGCTATGGCGGAGCAGAATCCCAAACCGGCGAGGAAAAACAAACATCCAGACTAGGCTGGAGGAGAGGGGTTGGAAGGAACAAGTGCGTGGGAAGTTAGGAGAGGAGGAGGACTGGGAAGTAGGGATGGGTGAGGGGGTCAGGGTGGAGGGGGGGGGGGTGTTGAAGGGAGGGGCGGCACTGTGTTACTGTATTTGGACAAGGAAACCATCAAAATACCCAAATCGCTTAAACATTGAAAGGTCCAGATGGTGCCTATTTTCAAGGATGGGTTTTGTGTTGCATAACTGATATTTGATTGCCTTTAAAAAGATTCATTACACTGAGCGGGAAGCACATATGGACCTGGGGGGGGGGGGGGGTATGTCTAACTAATATAAAGTATGTGCCTCGCATTGGCTTGTGAGTTTCCCTTAGTGGATGCGTTTTAGTAGCCTGCCGATTCAAGATGAGTTTCTGAAGAATGACGTTTAAAACGTATTGACAAGAGAGCCATAACCTTCAAGAGAGCTTTTATCATTCCGGCAACATCTCTGCTCTCCTGGGTAGCCTCCTCTTTTTGTCAGTCTGAGTGTTTGGAAGTAGGCTTGATGAAATGAAATGCATAAATGATTCCAGTAGATGAGACCAAACAAAGCAGACAACCAGGAACAGAACATACAGTATGAATTACATCCCTGTATATATTTCTACTGTCAATGCAAACAACAGAACACATATATTAACATGTAGATACAGCTCATTCGGAATACATAAAGACATGTCGCCTCTGCTATACTGTCATTCTGCCACAGTTGTACTAGATTCCATCCCGGTACATGTTTTAATCCAGTCTTGTGGCTTGCGTAGCCATCAACACAATTCCCTTCTGCTCCCTTCCTCCACGTTTAGGTGAGCTAGCTAGCTACCGGGCCGTAGCATTGTTACAGCTGTATCAGCTGACACTAATTGCCTAAATGACAAAACTGCAGCGATGGGAGGTTTTCCAGAGCACCTCCATGATGGGCACCTCCAGAGGCAGCTGATTGTTTGTGCTCTGGGACTCCCATCATGCTAATACTGCTAACGAGGGCCTGCTGAGCACATGGCCGCGCTAAGCTGGGGTAGATCGGGCAAAATCCGGCTATGCTAGAATATACAAGGTTAAAGGCTAGGCAACGTTAGACAGTGAAAGAATACATGAGGGTTCAAAGGGGTCTCCTGCAGGTACAGTGTATATTCCACCAAGTGGAAAAGTCCACACGCACACATACACACACACACACGTAGGTGCAGTACGTCATATATAGACACACCGTATAGACATACTGTATATACTGTCGATATAAACGCGTGTTTGTGTGTAACACGCATACATAGCTATAGAGACAATATATAATGTCAGCCATGTCTTTGGCATATGCACTCTTATTCTCTCCCACTTTTTCTCTCCCTGGCAGTAAAAGCATTGTGAAAGCCTGGTGAGGGGATTGGTTGGGGTTCACTGAGAGCCACATTAGCAGCGCATCCATTCGAAAGGCAAATTACAGAGTAGTGCCTCGCAAAGAAGGGGGCCACAGGCTCCCGACCAAGGGTTAAGAGTTTTTAAAGCGCTGTTGATTATAGTCAAAGCCATGCTCTGGGAACCTCACTTATGCTAAATCGCTTCAGTGGATCGCCCACAATGAAACCTGGCTTGGCCCCATGATATGTTTTCTAAGAGCAGTTGGCAGTTGGCAGAGGGTTGGTGGGGAGTTTGTGGCGGAGTATGTGCATAGAGACTGCCTCTACCTCCTACACTGTCCGCCCCAAAGCTACAGTCCTGACAGACCCGACCCCTGTGTCTGGTAGGGGGCGTACCGGCGAGGGGGGGTTGGGTCCAGGGGTTGAAGCTGGGGGCCTCTGGGCCTCTGACAGCTCTGAGGGGTGAGGGATGACACAAGGGCCGACACGGATGTCTGAATACTGAAACTCCCTGGCAGGAGTTTTCCGTCTGGCTGTAGCTGCTGGCTGGTGGCCCCGATCACAAGACCAGAGGAAGGGGGAGGGCGACGATACATTCTGGGGGGGTGGGGGGGGGGGGGGTGGATTCTCTCCCCATGTGTCTTGTCGACCCCCCTCCACACAATTGATGTAACATGGGGCAGAGCTGACACTGTGGAACTCAGGGTACTCAAACTCCCGGAGGGACAGACAAGTGATGGAAGCCACGGACAAATACGCATCTCATATTCCACCCCCCACCCCCCGGCCAGTGTCTGTCTTTGGTGTGTGCTCACTGGTGGGCTCGGTCAAAACACCTACACATGTACTGTACACGGACACACAGATTTCGGCAGAAGTCAACATGTAAACGAAGGGACGTCATGCAAATTTGATGAGGGGAAAAAAGAGAGTCATAAGAAATAATTGAAGACATGTGTGCCAGCTAAGGGGGGCTCCTCTCCATCCCTTTCCCTTGAATGCGACACCGCAGCTTTAGAGGATTTGGGAAAATAAGTGTGGGATTCTCACAGGCGGATGAAAGCACAAAGACAGAACACAGAAACTGTTTTGTTCTCACTGACTACAAAAGTCTCACCTGTAATCTCCCGAACAGTTCGGAAAACGTTGAGCTTCTCTGGGTCCAGAGCCTCGATGTTGTGATAAACGTCTCTGAGAGAGGGAGAGAGAGACAGAGAGAGAAAGACAGAGGGAGAGACAAAGACAGAGAAATGTGAGCGAGAGAGAGAAAGACAAAGAGAGAGAGAGAGAGAGAGAGCAAGAGATAGAGAGAGAGAGAGAGTGAGAGAGAAAAGAGAGAGAGAAAAAACGTGTCACAAATGAGAATTCTTGAATCCACTCTGGTTGCGCTATGATCAGGGTTCCTCAGGATGCTGTGTGGAGAACTAGCTGGAGGGCCTTCATGATACTATGTGACATGGGGGCAATGCAGGGACTCTTCCATGGACTCATCCGCACTCATCCACACTCCAGTCTGAGCGGTGGCGTAGTGAGAACTCCCCGCTCCATCCTCCCATCCTACCGTTCTCTCGGCAGGAGAAACTGACTGCATTCCCTCACATGAATTGTCAAAGCCAAATGTGATTCTGTGCTAGCATGTGCGAGCTAGCAGGTGTTGCAGCTTACCCTTTGATGCCAGTGATGAGGAAAACCAGGTTGCCGTTGATCTTGGTGCAGTTGACAAACTTGTCAATGTTGCTAGAGTCCACAGTCTGAGCCGCTTGGAGACTAGCTGTACCTATTCCATCGCAAGCTGGGACACACAACCCCAATTAGACACAGTTTGGAAGGGTGCTGTGATGTGAAAAAAAGAACAAAAAGTGGATGCCCACACACACAAACTAGCACACACACATGCACCACCAACATCTAAGCACAAACATTCTTACGTTTGGAATGTGCGTTGTTGTGTTACCTTTAGGGCAGATGTCAGTGCACGGAATGCACATCTTGACGCGATTCTCCTCGACCTCCATCTTGTTGCTAGGGCAGGCTCGCACACAGGAGCTGTGGTCCACCACAAAGTTATCTACAAAGGTCATTATCAGAAGTGAATTACGAGATTCATGTTAAGACACACAGACACACGAGCCTTATAGATGCTAATGGATTTTAGAGCATCTGGTGTTTGCTTTGCCTGCATGTTGCTCTTATAGCCAAACTGTTCTTTCAATGACACAATAACTACATTGAGCCTTCCTGTAGAAAATCCAGAGTTTGATACCAAAATAAAAAACCCGAACAACATTTTGTCGAGAAAAGCAAGCCCTGTTTCTGACAGCCTCAGTGTGGGTGATAGACAGTTTCTGCACTGTAAATTACAGGCCCTGGCTGGACCTTTATACTCTGGCGTTCCACCCTTGTCTTGGCATAAAGAAGTTTATAAATAACTGCTCCTTTCTTTTAGACGGTTATGGGTGCAAGAACAAATGTTAGGTTCAGGTACTCTGGGATGAAGGACATTCTACTTTATGTCCTCATCAGTACTTGTGAGTCACTTTAGTATGGACACAAAAACAAAGCAGTGGCAGTTTACTGCCTCCTCCGTTTTTTTTCTCTCTGCTTCTCCATTCTCTCGAGAGCTCTGTCCATCTCGCCGTCTTTCCATCTCTCTATCTCTCAAGCTCTTTTGCTCTCTCGCTCCCTCCCTCCCTCTCTCCCCCTCTCAAATTCTCCCAAAGCACTGAGCGCACGCCCCACTTCAAAGACCCAGAAAAAGCTCCTCTATCCATTCATAAAAATAAAAAAAAACACTACTAATTATCTCCTTTCTTCCTTCTTCCACCCTGTACTCCCTCTTGCCCTGGATCTCAGGCCCTTTGTAGAGGAGCTGGCATTTGAGCAAAATAAATCCCTACAGCGCCTTGAAATCAGTGCAAAACACCCACTCATCCTGGCTATTTAAATCAAGGGAGAGAGGGGCGATTGGGCGTTTGAATCAATGGCAACTTTCAAGAGAGAGGATGAAGGGCGATGTGAGGTGTCGCTGCAAAGGATGTGATCAGGGAAGTTTTCGCGTTCAGCGAAGATAGAAAAGGAAGAATGGAAACCGAAGGGAAAATTCTTCATAGAATTGACGGTGTGCTGTGTGTGGGGATAGACATAGTAGGTCTGAATGTTCCCTAACGGTTGGCTTCAAGTGAGGCAGGTCAGGCTTTATAGAGGTATTCTGAATTGGAAAGGTTTGCGTGTAGGTGTGTGTGAGCGTTTGCTATAAAGTCTTACGCGGGCACTTCTTGACACAGAAGGCTCCGTAGGTGTACTTGGCGCGGGGGTTGTGCTCCAGCTGGAAGGTGGTGGGGTTGTAGACAAAGGGCTGAGGACACTGGGTCACACAGGCGCCACTGTCATTGAAGTTGGTGCAGGCCTGCAAGTACACACACTCCATGGTTGGTGGTTGTCATTCAAACACGAGTACCTTATTCTTGGACTTTACAGACAATGAGCTATGTCAGGGGGTGGCCATGGTAACCCGGTGGTGTAAACAGCAAGATAACAGTCATTAAGCCTCCTGTCCTGCCTCCAGCCAAACAGTCCACCTGCACATAATCAAGTAATTGGCAAGTACAACAAACACAAACACCAAGGAATAATGGTTAATTAGTAGCCGATAAGCTTTCACCGAACGTAATGGGGGACATGTTTTGAACAGCTGTCAAAGTCACAGTCAAAATGAATGTAACGCGTGTCTTAAAAACACTCTTTCTTGCTGCTGAATGTGTTGGCTTACTGAATAGGATGTGTGAATAAAAAGGCCATGGCTGTCCATTAGGAATACAGGGATTTGCTGAGGCAGAATTGGTCTAGTTGAAGTTCTGTACTGTAATATTCAGAACATTGCTCTGGAAGTTTGATGTTGATCTCCTGAAAACTGACTTCATTCTAATATTGATGCAAGGTAAAATATTTAAAAATCTACTGGTAGCATTGAAATCTTGAACTTTCTGGAGATGTTTTTCTTTCTCGTTTTTCTTTCTCTTTATAGTTTGATATCACGGTGATTTTGCTCCTAGTGTGCTCTTTGAAGTTGAGGCCTGTTTAACCTCTGACTTGTGGAGCTTTTTCTGTTTTCCACCATGAGAAACAGGTGTGAATGACAACTCAGTGGATCTGTGTCTCGATGACGAAAGCGCAGGTCACAATTACAGTTACTCGAGAAAGGTGTCACATAAAAAAAAAAGATTGAGCTCATTACTTTTAATTACCCAGTTTGGAAGCTCAATGATTCATAACCCCAATGCTGATAGCGAGGAAACAAGTTTGAGGCACACCAAATGAAGTGAAAGAGAATAACAAAGAGTTAGGACCGGGGTTCCATGGGTGCCAGGTTTATATTTAACACTGCATTGTCTGAGAAAATGTGATTTGAATGGCATCCCCCCTGTAGAAAGCCATATAATGCTGCAGAGACAGTGTGCATTTTGCTGCTGGAGCTGAAAGCCATCTCACATTCACAGGAGACAATTGAGATAAGATAGAAGCTGTGATTTAGCCCAGCAGACCTACAAGACAGGATAAAACATTTAGGTGGGCTCTACAATCAAAAACTGTGTCTTGAGTTCATTAACGTTCACCATGGCAACAGGTGAAGGAAAGTTGTCTGTGTGTGTGTGTGTGTCTGTGTGTGTCTGTACATACAAAGCAGTCTGTATCCTTGGGTCCGAAGCATCCACCTGCACACTCACGGTGGCAGCAGTCGCTAACGTAGGGTCCGAAACAGCGTCCATCACACTGCTCTGCACACACTGTCTTAGTCACTGCGAGAGGAAACAAAGAGAGGAACGTTTAGTTCCAAAACATGTTTGGTTCAAAAGGTGGTTGATATGACATCAAAATACAAAAGTCGCCTAAACCTCACATAGAAACATTACAGTAGCATGCACTTCCCCTGTTACACAATCAGTTTGAGGTGGAGTTCATGTACATGCTGCACCATCCAGGTTCAGGCCAATTCCAGGCTACCTCTCTACCTGGCACGTTGCTGCCTGCCTGCCAGCCGGTCAGCCTGCCTGCCTGTGTCTCTCTGTGTGTTTCCTGTCTCTAAGTGACAATCTGACAGAGATTTCTATCTCCTGAATGTGCCGGCTCTGTCGCTGGCCGTCACTGTTTCAAGCTCGTCTCCATCCAGCGTCCTGTCAGAGGGTGTCCAGGCAGATGGGCTGCCGTATGCCTGGGAAGTCTCCGGCTGACAGTGACAGCAGAGTACTGCCTGTTCTGTCTTCCAGACCCCCCCCCCCCCCCAAAAAAAAAAAAAAAACTCTTCTTCTAAGGAAACGCTCCTAGATGGTAACTCCTGAACGCCTTGTGGCAGGAAGTCCACAACTTTTTGTCGCGAGCGTGTGTCTGCACAGTGGTTTTGAGTGCGTGTGTGTGCTATGTGTGTGTGCTATGTGTGTGTGTGTGTGTGGTTGAAGTGTGTTGTTTGGAGTATGTGTGTTGCGTGCGTGTATGTTTGGCTTTGAGTGTGTGTTTGTGTTTGTTTGCCTTCCCTTCGGGCAGAGTTGAGGAGCTGTCACACCGTGATGGATACCAGCCAAGCTCCAATGTCAGTGACAGGGAGCCCAGTCGCTCTGTGCCTCACCCTACTAACGCACCATCACTGCATTCCATTACAGCGCCGGGGCGAAATGAAATGGCCTGCTTTCCAAAAAGACGTTTTGTCAAACAAATGACCTCAGGGAGAGGCGTTGTGGAGTGTTGATCTATTTTGCCTTTTAAACATCCACTTAAAAAAGACCAGGGAGGCACTACAAATGAAAAGGAATCAATCTCATAAACTATGCTGAATATCTTCCATTTGAACAGGCTGCTGACAGGGTCATCAGTCACCAGGCAGGATCTTACATCCACTCAGCCCCGCCCTGTCTGGGGGTGGAGGTGGAGCTGGCTCAAATCTTTGTCTTGTGGGAGCCTCAGGCTGGGTCGGAGGTGTGTGTGTGTGTAAGTGTGCGTGTGCGTTTCTCTCATTTAATTACACAGGGAAGGAAGACTTTTTTGCAATCTTAGTGACCAAATAGAGAGAGAGAGAGATTGAGCGAGAGATATTGAGCGAGAGAGAGAGAGAGAGAGAGAGAGAGAGAGAGAGAGAGAGAGAGAAAGAGAGAGAGAGGTAGAGAGGTAGAGAGGTAGAGAGAGAGAGAGAGAGAAAGAGAGAGAGACCAGGGGACAGAGAGACAGAGAGACAGATGATGATGTCATGTGGACGGAAACAGAGATGGAAGAGCTAGGAACAGCAGAGCAGGGATTCTACAGGGATTCACACGCAAACGGTCCCAGCGAACACACAGGGCTTATCCGCCAGGCTGACAGGCTGTTACAGTTACCAGTCCTGGAGAAGGAGTTCATTCCTGATTATCTTAATGAGATCCTGCGGCAGGGCAAACATCCAGGACACTGGGGAGGAAGACAGTGACAGCCTCAACCAGAGGAGGGGGTTTGGTTGCTGGTTGGTTGGAAGAGGGGATTGGAGTGGATGAAAAAGAGAGAAAGGAACGCTGAGCAATGTACTGCAGGAGGGATAGAAGATCCCATATGGGAGGGATGGCTGTGAGCGACGTGCAGGTTGACAAGACATCTGCTGGGTGGAGAGGCGACAGACAGACAGACAGACAGACAGACAGACTGACAGACGGACAAACGGACAGATGGACAGACGGACAGACGGACAGACGGACAGACAGACGGACAGACAGACAGACAGACGGTCAGACAGACAGACGGACAGACGGACTGACGGTCAGACTGACACGTACGCCGACAGACAGGCGTCTGAGGACACCGTCCCAGAGCTGGCCGGTGATTAATGCCACACAGAGAACAGATCCCTTCACAGATGTACTCCACAACGGTGACACCCCCACCGTCCCCCATCTTGAGACGGTGCAGTTTCACCGTGGGAGCCACGGCATGCTGGCGGGCGTCTCCCGGGGTCCACTCACCCCAACTCCCTCAGCGACGGCAAATTGTCAGAGCACGCGGCACGTTTCCCGCGTGGGATCGCTCGGTGCGAGCGGGTGTCGATGCGTCGGTCGCTGGACTCGTGGGTGTCTTCGACTGTTGTCCCCACAGTCTTCCACTTATCTAGCCCTGCGATCCCATTAGACCCGAGTGAACGGGAAGGTGTCGGAGAGCGTGTCAGAGGAGCTCGCCGGTTCACACGGCTAACGAGAAAACACCTCTGACGCCAACAAAAGGGCTCTGTGGCCAAATGTGATACATCGGCCAGATCATTCGTGATGGAAAAAAACTGCAGGGTAGATGATGTGCTATGTCTTTTGGGTCTCCATTGGCACATGGCTCCCATGGCTGCCCCACAAGGACATGGCAGCAGAGTGTGTGACTCCGCAACTTAAGCACGCCTGAAGCACACAGTCACCCACACGGTTTGGACGGCGGTCATTAAGCGTCCAGCGTTGAAGAGCTGTCCTCCCCCTACCGCGGGTGATGAGAGGCCGATTCACGAGGATGCCTCACAGCGCGACCCCGCCTCCCCCTCCTCCCCCTCCTCCCCCTCTTCCCCCTCCTCCTCTTTCTCCACCTCCCTCCACTCATCGTACGCCTCATTGAAGCATTCACTTTAGATCAAGAGGTTCAAATTTCCTCTGTAAGAAACGTGCTACTCACAGCTCTGGCACTGGTTCTCCTTTGGGCCCCAGCAGCGACCATTGCAGGATCTGTGACATTTCTGGCCTGTGAATGAGATTCAAGGGAAAGATTCAACATGTACATAGTAGCCCACCCTTCTGCCATCCCCCTACCATCAATTATTGTACAGTATTTTTGAGCTCACACGGAACACAGTGTTCTTTGTTTCTTAGAATCCAACGGTCTTAACTCTGTGTCTGTAAGTGCTGAGGCAGAGGCCGGCAGCATTAGTATCTGCGCTCTATCAGCTGTGTGTTTTTGGAGGGTTTAATTGACTGGCTGATAATTGCAGAGTGTCTCTGAATAGGTGCTGGAGTGGTCTACTCTGTCTCTCTTCCACTTCACTTAAGTGCAATTACATTTAAGGCTGACACACTCACAGTGACATGAGTTTCCATCTACTGCCCCCTTCCTCCCTCCATCCCTTCCCTCCTTCACCCTCCCCCCCCCCCACAACCCCCCCCAACCCCTTCCTGTAACCCTACCCTCACCACGTCCCGGTACATGGAGTTTAAATGTAGCTTGTGAGGAGAAGGGGCAGCCAAGTACGTACTACTACCTGAGTTTAACTCCGGCTTTATTTGGTCTCACAGCTGTTGAAGCCAGACGGTGTCCGTTTACAGTCCAAGGTCTAACTGTCTCCATTCTAACTCCAGACAACCTTGAGTCAAACAATCACATTCCATTCTCCACATCATCCTCTTTTATCAGCCCTATTTGAAAGCAAGCCTGAAGGTGAGTATGCGCGGAACGCAATGGATACTACGCCAATCTGGCCCGACATTGATCCAACCCAAACCCAACGTGAAGCAGCCTCGAAGAAGAGGGGGGGAGTGGATTCTACGTTTCGTGGCCCCCTTGATGTTGGGCTGGAGGGAGTCCTGGAGGCCCATGATCAAACGGATCGGCTGAGAGAAAACGAGCACAAAGCTCCAGTTGGAGACGGATCCTGCTGACATTTCATCGATGCTGCGTGAGCGAGAATAGTCTACACTGAGGTCACCCCGGGACACCTGCTCAGGGTTACCAACCTAATAACCATGTGTTTTGTTTAACGGAACACTATTTATTGGAAGAAGAAGAAGAAGAAGAAGAAGAAGAAGAAGAAGAAGAAGAAGAAGAAGAAGAAGAAGAAGAAGAAGAAGAAGAAGAAAAACAAGTTGCAAGTGTTTTCTTTTTTTTTTTTGTTTACCCAAAAAGTAGAAAACAAATCAAATCAAATGTATTTGTATAGCCCTTTTTACATGCAAGCATGTCACAGAGGGCTTCACAAAACACTAAATGAAGCATAGTTTTACCACAATAGATGTGGAGTAAGAATGATAAAATAGGCAGTTAGGGACTGAGAGAAATGAGGGCAGAGGAAGAGTAACTGAAGACATCATGAAGCCTTTGCTATTTTCTATTGCTCAGCCTCTGTCAGATTAGACAACACGCACAGCCTGATTTTTACCCCTCACAAATCCCATAATAATAATAATAATAATAATAATTTTCTCAACTTGTCGTGTCTTCTGATTAGAGTGGGGTATTAGTGCCAGATGATGTACTAGGCTGTTACCGTAGTTGACATATTCAGGTTACAGGACAACAGTTTTCTCAGCTGTTGACACCTTGATGTCTATGCGGCAATGACATCACCAGTATTAACATCTAATTTAGCTTTCTGGGAAGTGGCATGTTGACATATTCTAATCCTGATTGTGTTGATTGCACTAATCTGTTTTGCAGCCCAATGTGTATGTTATGTCCTCTTGGTTTCAAATGACAGAAAATGTAGGATTTCAATCGAACACAATCTAATAAACAGCCAACTAGGTGGTTGAGTAGAGCCCTCCTCCTCTGAGATAATGTGTTTCATTGGTGGAGCTACTTACAGGCTATGCTGCTATTGGTGGGTACCACCACAGGGCTGAGGCGCTGGTTCTTGACAATGTCTTGCCAGTGGATGGTGTCAGCATGGCACAGGAACTTATTCTGATCCACATACACCCCTCCGTTCAGGATCTCTAAAGAAATGACAGAAGAACATAGAGTGAAGGGTCAGCGATCATTTCAATACAGTACACACACAAGCATGTACACACAGACACACACACACACAAGTACACAAACAGAAAGACACACACAAACACGGCAGACAGACACGCACATCCCCAATATGTCTCAGGGCGCTTTAGTCACATGACCAGGAGCCCAGGTTGATCCCCAGACAGACATGATTGATGTTGTCTCTGGGAGGCCACACTGAGCCCTGTCTTATTGCTGTTATTATTAATCATAATCTGCTTTCTTTGTTTGACATTCTCCCCCTTCTTCTCAGAAACACCAATATACACCCAGACACAAACAAACGAAACAATTACATTTTCCTTGTGAGGCTAAATCCATCCTGGATTTAAACAAGTGAGACAGCAGGCCTTACATGTTAGTAATTTCATATTTCATCAGGGAGGAGCGGATGACAGAAGACGTCCTGCTCCTAATTTGCATTATTCCTTCCACACACCACCCCTTGCTCCTCCCACCAGGCCAAGGCCTGCGTCCTGATTGGACACAGAGGGCAACCTTGATTGTTATGATGCTGGAGTTCTGAGAAATCCTTGTCAGAGTTAATCCAGACTATCAAATAATAAACCATCATGCAGGAGATTTGGAATGTTTACAGGTCTGTCCAGTAGTGCCCGGATTAGCAACAGAGAGCTGATACTAAGATGGATTCAGAACAACGGGTTGGGTCTACATTCTAATAGTCCAGCAAAGGCTTGATTAAATTGTCCCTTCCCCACACATGATAGGAGCTGGTGTTATTATGTTTTCTCCTTTCTTCCAGCTGCGGTGGGGAGGTGGTGGCTTTCGGGGGATTTGACGCTCACCGCGCAAATGAATTCTCGTTCATGCTAGGAGTGTGCCGTTCCGCCAGGGGGGCTGATGGAACGCGTGCCACTCACCAGGGGGCTGCTGCCAGGGTGGGGGCCCGAGGAGGGGAGGGGTTGGGGAGGGGAGAAGAAGGGGGCAAAAAATACAAACAAATAAAGGGAAAAAATCGAACACCTCAGAGCCCTATGCCTCTGGTGCTGCCGTGTTTCTGGTGCCGGGAGGAGATGATTGGGGTTATTTAAGGATGACCTGACCTCTGACCTTTGTATCGAATGATCATGCATCTTCACTGACTACCAGGGTTTCAGTTTAATGTTTGCTCTCAGCATAGACGGATCAGGAGTGAGTATAATAGTAAAAAAAAAAAAAAGTAGTGAAAAAAAACAGACAAGCAGTGTTTGAAAAGAACAAGGTTTCCTCTGGAATGAAATAATACTTAAATAGTGGTTAGAGTAGAAACATACATCAAAAATATGCAGTAGGTTGCATCCAGCATAATGGCAATCGAGGCATCCTAGTTTATACATGTAACAGCTACATCCAAGGGTAGCACCTCTTGTCTTACTGTTGGCATTGGATACACCGTGTGGGATGTGTGCAGTGCTAGGATAACATACATATGGAAAGGCTCCGGAGCGGATGGCAACAGCATCTCATTATACTCAATGACACTTGATGAGAAACCGTGCGGAAGCTCTACCAACTAATAGCTGTCTACGCTTTGATTTGAGCTGTCTGCATGACCTCCTCAGTTTGAATGTGAGTGGTGGACTGGGAGCCCTGGCCTCCAGAGACCGTCTTGAGATGTCACTGTTCAGCAAGCTCTCTTTGACAGCCAGACTAAAACTGTATGTGTGTGTGTGTCCCTGAATATGACAATACATATGTAGCAGACTTGTGTTTCACAAAGCTGAATCTATCTGTGTAGGGTTAATATTTGCAGCAACCATAAATAATTCACTGCTGATGTACCCGACGGGACACAACCCAAACATGTTGAAAAAGACATGAACCCAAAACTATACTGCAGCCTTTGCTAACTGATGCTCATCACAGTAATGGAGATTGTGAACAAGTGAATGAGTTGAGTAATGTGTTTGTGTTTGTCTGTGTGTCTATACACATACGTGTGTGTGTGTGTGTACATCTGTGTGTTGATTGTTTAGCGGGTCGAGAATGGCCTCTTAATTAGTCCATTCAGAGCTGAGGATGTCAGCCCGCTGTTGTCCCCAGAGCCAGTGTGGTAAAGCACATCTCTGATGCTCAACCAAACGACCATAGGAGGGAAATAATACGAGATTTAGGATAGCAGAACAAACGCATGCAGCCAATTACTTCAAGGGTAAATGCTCCTTTTGTTTTTTTTCTGATGTTTATTACAGTGGGGATGCATTTCATTAAGACTGGGAGAAAGAGATGAAGTTCAAGTGGTGGAAAAAATACACCAATGGCTTGATGGAAATTTATTAATACCAGTGCATGTGGTTAAGTTGTGTAACAAGCAGATCGTAATAGATGAATCGAGAGCAATGCAGTGTATCCACATGCTGAACAATATGCAGTGTGATCTATAGGGAGGATTGTGTAAAAAAAAAACACAAATCCATAAACAGCTTACTTTTTTCCACAAATATGAGTCTTTGCAGGAGAAAAGCGTTTATAATATCAATTACACACACACATTCCCGCACATTGAAACTGCGAAAGGATGTGTGAGCTGAATCACAAATTCATCTTCTTCAGTTTGCCTAGAGCATTATTAATTAACTATTATTCCAGAAGGGCACACCCTGAACAATATTAATATAGATACACATGGCTAAAGAGAAATGAGAACCCATCTGTTTTAAATGTTTTCACAGTTCTACAGTTCAATCCTGAACACATGCTCATGAGGAGCCAGAAAGGAAAAACAAAAAAACATTCTGCAGTTTCAAAAGCACAACCTCAACCCTTACTGCCTTTACACACAAATCGTACTATGTTGCGATACAGAACCATTTGTTTCTTTGTAGAGCATGCTGAGGGCTAAAATAAACTGTAACATTTTTGACTGGTATCCTGTTATGTTCTCTAGCTCCCGGTCAACATTCAATAATCAAGACAAGTATTTGCAGAGAGGAGTCTTTCACAAAGGGAACCCGCCATTCCTATTAGGGAAGCTGGCTCTGCCATGTCAGTCAGTGTTCATGTGTCCGTACTGTGCAAACAGGTGAACTGCTCTATCACTCATCTTTCCATGCCACTCAGCAGTCCATCTGTGCCCACAAGGCACAGTTGCCAAGGGGATGACGTTAGTGCGAAGAACAGGAGGGGGCGAGTAACCGCGAACAAACAGTGACCAGCGAGCCACGGAGAAAAAGCCCTTCGTCTCCACACTGTGGTCGCTGATACAACAATAACTGGCCATGTTTTAGAATATCAGATAGGAATCACGTTGTGGTAACAGAAGAGAAGAAGGGGTTTTCAGGACCACCTTATCTTGGGACTTTTCTAGTGGGACCTTCATTGTTTACTATTGCCAGATCAGTGGTTTTGAAAGGGAGGGACACGCTGTAGTTAGGTTGAGATTTAGCACAGTGAGCAACAGAAATATAACAGTGACTTGGTAACTAAGGTTACCACACTTCACCCTGGGTCTAGTCCTGATTGGTCAACTGAGAGAACAGTTCACATAAATCTAAATGAATTTTATTTTCATATCATTAACACTGAGAGGGTAAAATACAGTCAGTGCCCATTCAAATGTAATTGCACTTTTATGTGTTTAACTATTGACCTGAAAAGAACAACTGCATTAACTTGGCAACATAAAATGCTTTATGAGAGGTTCAGTGCAGAACTGAGAGGAGAGGGAGGAGAGCTCATGCACTGGTGTGTTTCCCTGGATATGTGTGTGTGTGTGTGTGTGTGAGTCATTTTATCATGGCTGAAGGACTAGTACAGAATGGCATCATTATAAACAACAAATTATCTGTATTGCCTCAGTCATGTTAAACATAAAACTCCAAAACAAATAGATAGATATAGATAAGTTTTATTTGCCTCCTACCAGTAACAATGTCCTTTAACCATACAATGTTCTGTTTTTGAGAAAAAACCTGGAGGCAAACAAGGGTTTGACCCCATAACAGCACTTGAAAACAATGACATTGGCCATAAATACAAAGTGCTGTAGCAGACAGATAAATCTCCTTCAAATACTGACAAGGTTGATGCTGATAAAAAGTGGCGGGCGGCGAATGAAAAAGAATGCTGCAAAAATAGTCTGGCACATTTGAGGGATATGGCCACTGGGCCATAAGCAAAGGAGAGGCAGGGGTGGAGAAGGAAAGGCGTCGGAAGAAAAAAAAAAATTGGCCAACAGTATTGTTCAGTCAAGGCAACAAAACCTGCTCTTTTTTTGCCTATTAGCAAATTTTTCTTTTACTTGCATTTCCTACAAACCCACAGTGCATTGCACTGTACCCAGATTATTAACCCTGTCAAGTAGCAGACAAACGATCCTCCCCTGAGGATAGCTACGATGCCATTCTGTAACAGTGTGTGGGAGTGTTGTGATCGGGCCCTTGCTGACAGATAGGATTTTGTTGTAGTGTTTTTCTTTGTTGCTCCTGCTCGTTGTCTGGGTCTTCCTCCTCCCTTGGTTACCCTTGGCACCTGGAGCAGGTAATATCGTTTCCGGTAAGCGAGGTGTGGACCACCGGGACTGTGGAGTGCACAGGGGGCGTCCGCTACAACCCCCGCCACCCCCCCCTTCCGCCTCCCCTTCTCCCGGGTAATTGTGTTTAAAGCTGGTTGATTAAATTTAGCCCCTCCCTCACGCAATAGTTTCCAAAGAATCTTTATGAAAAATGGCCAAGATTGAAGGCTCATGGAATTATCCAGAGCAGAGGAGCATCTGCTTAAGATAAAAAGGGGGGGGGGGGGGGTGTTCCCACATTTTCATATTAAGCTGGGATAAGATGGTGCCTTAGAATAGAGGTCAGGACTATGAAACAACAGAATTTAAGAACGTCCAATATACTGTGGAGCTAGGGTTAGGGTTAGATTAGCATTGCCATGTATACAGTAGACATGCACTCCATCAAAATCTAGATATGCGCGGTATTTGTTTATCTGAAAATACAGTGGTAAGCAATGAACCGAGATAGAGATGGAAAGTGAAAGAAACAGCACGAAAGGGAGAGAGAGAGAGAGAGACAGAGAGAGAGAGAGAGAGAGAGAGAGAGAGAGAGAGAGAGAGAGAGAGAGAGAGAGAGAGAGAGAGAGAGAGAGAGAAGAGAAGACAGAAATTGCTGCTGTAGTTGTTGCTGCTGAGGGCCACTTAGCTTATCAAGACTGCTGTCTGATCAGCTCCCAGCAGTGCTGGAATGAGCTGCTCTCTCGAGGTCGAACACAGAGGAGTAAAAACTGAGCTGGAGAAGGTGACTGCACCTGCATATCAACCGACGCCCGGGCCTGGTTTAGCAGAGAGCAGCCTCACCATGGAAAAGCTTTAAAAGGACACCCCCCCGCCGTGTTTGTGAGTTAAGGAAGCTTTCTCGTGATGAGAACCTGAACATGACATCACCTGTGTCCACATGGTCTTCCCAGTGGAAACTGAGCATTGGATCAGGAGCAGACGCTGCAATGTGGAGAGGACAACAAACACGACCGACAGATCTCTGTGGCCCCTCGGCTACACAAACAGAGGGCCCTGAAGGCTTGGCGCTGAGGCCATGCTCTGTATATTTAGCTCATGAATTCATGCGTGCCGTAACATCCACCTGGATGAGCCTGGCTGCTCCGCAGGGGCTCTGCACAACAGCATGGGCCTTTCATGTACCATTACCCACCACTGGCCCTGGAGCTGCCTGCCTGCCTGCCTGCCTGCCTGCCTGCCTGCCTGCCTGCCTGCCTGCCTGCCTGCCTGCCTGCTTGCCTGCCTGCCTGCTTGCCTGCCTGCCTGCCTGCCTGCCTGCCTGCCTGCCTGCCTGCTTGCCTGCCTGCCTGCTTGCCTGCCTGCCTGCCTGCCTGCCTGCCTGCCTGCCTGCCTGCCTGCCTGCCTGCCTGCCTGCCTGCCTGCCTGTCTGTCTGTCTGTCTGTCTGTCTGCCGGCCTGTCTTTCTACCTGTTTCCCTGCCTGTTTCCTTGCCTGCCTGCCTGCCTGTCTGTGTGTCTTTCTGTCTGTCTGTCTGTCTGTCTGTCTGTCATTCTACCTGTTTCCCTGCCTGTTTCCTTGCCTGCCTGCCTGTCTGCCTGCCTGACTGTCTGTCAGCCTGCTCCACTTCTTTAAAGCCTCGGTGTGCAAAAGAAATGCATGAATCATTAAGCAGTGCGGGGAGAGAGGGCTAGCTACAGCCGCGCACAGGTCCACACCGTGCCAGTTTCCCCTCACAAAGAGAGCAGTGTGCGCGGCCCGGGCCGAGAAGCCCGGAGAGCGGGAGCGCCCGTCGGTGTTCGTGACAAGAGTTTGAGGCTCAGGCCCTGGCCCGGCCCCAGACACCTGCCACTGCGTGGGGAGGGGGCGTGGCAGAGGTTGGGATGGAGGCTGCTCTGTTTGCTGTCAAGGATGTGCCCGTCCGGTGTCACGGCATACCGGTGAACACAAACACAGCTGATGGCGTGGCCCTGTACGCCGAAGCGGGCTGAGCTCCATCATAACGGGATGGCGACAGCACATGCAGTGTCACGTAAACAGGCCATCGGCGAGGCGACTCTGTCAGACACGATACCGACTGTGGTCCGAGTGTGTTGCGCGCGCACGCCAACACGTGGCGCGCGCACCCGCCCACTTCTCGCGCTCCAAACACGCATGCACACACACACGCACGCACACACACACACACACTGTACACAAAAAGGTCTTTCACACGCAGACATGTGTAAGCTTCTCATTCCACAAAGTGCCTTTCCCTGTCGGACCACGAGCCCTTTGTGTCCGTCTCCGAGTCTAACATCCATCCCTTCTCAGCCCAGCCAAACCTAATTATTCCATCGCATGCCTCCTCCTTCCCTCCCTCCTTCCCTCCCTCCTGCCTCCCTCCTGCCTCCCTCCCCCCTCCCCCCCCCCCCCCCCGGCTCTCCCCCTCCTCCACCTCATCCATCCAGCCCACTCAAGCAGCACTGACATTTCACAAACCAGAGGCAGATGATTGGCGTGTGCAGAAATAATTGGCTTACCCCCTTTAAGTGTTTAATTAACATTTCGCAGTGCTCGGCGGATGAGGTGGCCTTCTACACCAGAAAAAGAATAGCCAGAGTAGGAGGGAGCTACCCCTAGAGGCACTAGTGAGTTACAGGTGTCATTGCCAAACTTGTCATTGAAATCGACGGTGGCAGCATATGAATGATCTCAATGGATCAGACGGTGGTAGCAGTGACTATGATGATGGTATTGGGTGACTGGCGGACAAAAAAAGCCAAACTACAGGACTAAAGGCCAAACTACAGGACTAAAGGCCAAACTACAGGACTAAAGGATGACCAAACACACCTGGGTCTCCTACTCTCAACAGCCCCCCCCCCCCCCCAACAATCTTAAAGGAACCAGTCTGGTCTGGTTTACAGAACCAGCTCACACTTAGCTTTAGGGAAACAGAAGGGAATGGTGGGGGGAGGACATATTTTGCATATTTATTAATTGACAGACGAATTCCTTGCATGCTCATGTTAACTTTTAATGAGGTAAAGTCCATTTTTTCGTCGGTTTATCCAAGTCTCAAAGTGTTGTCTGCAGAGCAGATTGATTGTGAGGAGTAGGTACACGAGTGGTCCTCCAGCCTTGGTCTACAGCAAATGGGTTTAGGGAGAGGTGAGATCATGGAAGGCATACGGCATCACGACTCATCATCAGTCTGTCCAGTTACTATCCACTTAAGCCCGCCCAAGGGCGCTCTGAGCAGGCAGCTGTGAATTATTCAATAGCCAGAGCTCAGTTTTGTTCTAGTTATTTGTCAGTACACGTTTGCAAATACAGAAATATACACACACCCACGCACAGACGCATACACGGACACACAAACACACACGCGGACACACACTAACCTCTGTGACACCTCAGCCAGCGATGCACATCTACTGTAAAGTGGGACAGCATATTAGACCAACTGAACCAACAGAACACACATTTGATTGGTGTTAAATGTGACAACCAGTACCTTCAGATGAAGGAAAAAACCCTCCAAACAATTTTTCAAGCAATCTGTTCTATGTCATCACCCTCAAGACGACATTTGAACACACTAATCTCAAACGACAGTCAAAGGGAAGAAAATATGCTGGATATACAAAGGGAACGGCGGGTCAGTAAGGCCCATGTATTTCTCTCCAACCCATTTCTCATGTCAAAGATCAGAGTCATACGTCAAGGTGACTGCTTCCCATTGCTTAGGTAAGCTCTATAGAAAAGACATCTCAGCTGTTTTCAAATCCCAGGAAAACATGAAATACGGGCTCTATAATCACAGTACGGCTTTGGAGCACCACACACGGTCCCACCAATCGGCTGGTTTTCACTGACTGGATACAATTCTATGTGATTACTTGTCTTGATCTGACCTGACCAGTCAGAAGTTCCTGCTCTGGCGCCCTCCATGTCCCCGACAGTTTCTTTGTGTATCCTTTCCCTATAGGTAAACTATGGCATAGGAACATAGGCTCAGCTGGGACCATGCTATAGGGCTTTCTGAGCCGAAGCAAAGTGCCGTTTGAAGCTGGGAGATATGTTTTAATCATTCAGTTTCTTAATGATGACACCAGATCCATTATTAATGTGCCTGGCTCCTCCGTGGGGCCTGGGCTGGAGAGCGGTTATTAGCATTAGCACCAGCCGCTCCATTTGATCTCTGTGTAATTACCACACTTTCTCTCCCTCCTCCGACATGCTATCAAAAGTTTCATGTTAAATAAAGAGTCGTTGGAAAAAGGGATTTTTTTTTTCTTTTTTGCTTCCTCTTTTCAACTTTGTTTCCTAAGGCTTTGTTTTTCTTTTGACAATATCTTCCTTTTTCTTTTTCTTTTCTTGGGATGAATGGAAGAAACTGCGGGATGGTCTAACATGGTTTCTTTGCATTGTTATTCTCAGGGCAGCGGGGAACTTTCAGTGGCTCCACTAATAGGGCACTGGGACTTGGGGCAGACATGAGATAGTGATATTGCGTAATTTCATTGAAATGACAACAAAGGGCGACAGAAGATTGGAGTCTTAACCCAATCTTTGCTGAATCGTCCAGTTCATATAAAATAAGCCACACTACGTCAACAGATCTAGCCACACTAGATCTGTTGACTTTGAACGACACCAATGGAAACGGTTAAGTTTGTAATCAGCAACATTTTCTGCGTGCCTTTATTTTCCGTGAGTGCAGGTCAGCTGCTTCAGGCAGAAGAGATTTAACATGTGTTCTGCTGTTCTGACGTGAATATTTAATGACTTTATCCGGTTTTCTGTTTATGTAATCCCAACATAGGATCGTTAATGAGAGTAAAACAGTCAGCGAAATACAAAAACAGCAGAAAATACCAAAATGTTGCTGCCTAGCAGCACAAAGTTACTCTACTAGCTGCATCAGATGGATGTTTCTAGAAAACTCTCTAGTTATGAGATCATCTGCACTTTACTGTAAGTGCAAACATGACCTCGACAGTGTGCCATCGCAGAGGACACCTCAGTTTCTAGTCTCCAGACTGTCCACATGGCGTCACATGCCACGCTGCAACACACTGTGTTTCTTAGTTCTAATGTCCGTCTTTTCTGTTATTCTGCAAATGGAAAAACTGTGATGTAAGAAAAAGGTCTGACAATAAAGTAATATCAATAAATCAATCTGATACTTCACTGTTCAATGAAGATCTGTTCAAGAAAAGATTGCCTGGCAATGGGGTCTTAACTCACTTTAATGCTCAGTTCAAAAGCCAGAGAGGTCTCCCTGTGTGTTGATATGCAATCTTAAACCAGATTAAAGGCCGTTAAACGTGACACTATGAGTGTTGTCCTTCTAAAAAAGGGCACTTCTGCCTTCTTAGGCTGAAATATTGAGTATGACACTGGAGTAATTGCACAGGAAGTAATCAATTAAACACACAATTGGAAACGACCTGAGGTCTGGGAGCTGCCAGGCAAGAGCTGGGACTGAATGCCAGAGACTGGGGCTCAGGCTGAAGCAATCTTGAGTTCTTCCTGCGGGAACTCTCCATCTCAGATGGACCGAGAGAAAGAGCCAGACTAGGCCATCCTGATTGGTCTCCCTGGTCTTGTTTAGGGAAGTTGGACGATTCCTCCAGTCCTTTCCATTCACCTTGTCCCCCTTTTGCCTCTTCTCATGCAGACATCTCCACTGTACTTCCACAGAAGCCTCAGCAGCCTCTGTGTCTGTCTGATCGTTGCAATTTTTCCCCCTTGAACGCTTCTACGCTTTTGTGGAACAGCGCGCACTGTTGAGATCCTTTTGAGGGAGCACGGCATACTTTCAGAGCGTGAAGACGAACAGTACACGCAGAGTGCATCTCGGTGTAAGGCGCTGACGAGAGCAATTGAGAAGAAGACAATAGTGGGAGCCGGGGTGTGAGAAGAAAGGAGAAGAGAAGAGAGACGAGGAGTGAAAAAAAGTGAAGAAGAGAGGAGAGGGGCTGTGAGAATTGTGGGAAAGACAGAACAAGAGGGGGGAGAGCAGATGGGCAGTGAGTGGACGGGTGTGGATCCAGGCTTGGCATCGAAGGGGATTGTGTACTGTACATGCACACGTCTGGCAGATGGGGACTGGGATTTGATACTTTCATTTTGGGCAGGCTCTGTTATGGCAGCTCGTGGTAAAAAGAAATAATGAATAAAAAGACTGTCGAACAACACGGAACACACCCCGAGCAAACTTGGAAACGACAGGCAAATACAAACACACACAGAAAAACAAAAAAACATTCTGAGAGAGAATAGAAAATGTGTTAAATTGACACATTTATCTGTGTTTTGTTCCTCATTGAGACTGTTATTATTTTGCAGCCCTAGCAGGCAGTAATTACCACGTGAATGCACCGGGCTACTGGTTTTCTTGGAAGATAAAATCTATGGAGAGAAGAAAACGTCTGAGCATGAAAATGTATCTTAAATTTAAATCGTATAGTTACATTTTGAAATGTCAGGCAAAGTGGCGTTCCTCAACCTTTGGCCCCCAAGCTGGGGGAAGGTATAATTAATCTAGATCATCTGCTAAAGGAGGGACATCCGGGGAGAGGAGAGAGGCAGGATGATCAGCAGGGGACAGGATGGGGCAGGTAGGGGGCAGGGAGGTCTGTGTGAGGCCAGGTCCTTGTGGAAGGAGGCGTGGATATAAAATGATGGGCAGTTGGGGAGTTGGGGAGGAGGGGAGGTGAGAGAGAGAGAGCGAGAGAGAGAGCGAGAGAGAGAGAGAGAGAGAGAGAGAGAGAGAGAGAGAGAGAAGAGAGAGAGAGAGAGAGAGAGAGAGAGAGAGAGAGAGAGAGAGAGAGAGAGAGAGAGAGAGAGAGAGGAGGGGTTAAAGAGAGCGTGACTGTCTGACTCCGACAAAACATCGACCAACTAACTTTTCCTGTTTCGGTTCTGAGTGTTTCATATTCATGAGGATAACTATGTCTAAGCCTGACTGAAAGGGGCAGCAAAGGGAGGCAGAGTCTGACTGAGTCTGCCTCTAGAAACAGATCCTCAGTACCACAAACCACAATTGTTCATTCACAAAGTCCCATACACAGAGCCTACCTTGAAAATCAATACAGCAATATCACAACATGCCTGCAACAAATTGATTTTATCCTGGGCAATTTCGACCTTCAAGGGGCTCAGGTCGGTTTCAATACCAAGGGGCCCGTTTTATCCTGCAATAGATCAGGCCCTGTGTAGTTAATAGCCTTTATATTCTTATATGTCGCTTATGGATTGTATCGATCATTTTACACATCTCCTGCATTGCTTGTATGAGAGGGAAGACAGGATAATGTGACAGCCGCATTAAAGGCCCCCTGATGGATCGCACCACCTCAGTGGGATGACATCGCGGGGGATGCAGCACCACCTATGTCAGCTGTATTGTGACACAAAGCAACCGTCCTATTAGCCATGCCCAGGTTTCCCCGTTCAGCACCCCGAGTGTGCCCCCGGTACCAGGGGCGTAGTCACGGGTAGGCCTGAGTAGGCACACGCCTACCCAATTTCTTCCAAGGCCTACCCAAATCTGAAAATATCTCCGAAAAATGATGCACCGGGTGCACATCGCAAAGTAAATAAGAATTTTTTGAAAAGATGCCTATCCATATTTTATATGGATAGACATCTGCCCATTATATCATACTGCCCGTACGGAGACATCCAAAAATACAGCATCTAGAGATTTGGTAAAAGACAAAGACAGAGCCGAAGCGAGGTGGTCGCCTGCAACCGACCTCCGTCATGATTGGCTCCGAGCCTGGGGGGTTAGCTTTGGAAGGGGTTGCAGATACCCATAGACTTTTTCATGAAGATGTGTGTCAGTTTGGTGGCAGACAAGAGTGTGTAGGTGTGTGTGTTTTGGGCTCTCGAGGAAGGACTGGGCCAAGCTGGAGAATGAGAATCCCTCTGAATTATTCACTTTCGCTGACAGAGAGCCGAGGGCCTCAAGCCTATGGCTCTGTCTGTGCCCTACTAAGCTCACTGAATGAATTCTGGTCTTACATCGAGTGTATCCTTACGTAACACACACTCTGTTCTCTGTGTCCAAACCACATTCTTTGTCTTTTCTCTTTACTCTTTCTCTACAATACAACTAGTTGTCCTGTTCATTACTTAGGCTACTTATTCTTCCAGTAGGAGACAACAGCCCAGAGAACATGTTGAGCACACATGTACAAAAGCTAGCTAGGGTCAGGCCAGAGTGATGGGAAGCTATGGGTAATGGCCTATTACATCTTTGTCAGAGATGACTGGGTTAAAAGAGTCCAAGGGCACAGTTGGTTATACCTGTATAACCTGTATACATTTCCTTAGGGGAATGCCCTACATCTAACTCATCCAACATTTGCTAAAATCTGATATTCAAATATGACTTCACTCTGTCTGCTTGACAGCTGCGGTGCTGTTAAATCTATGTTAAAGATTGTTGACTAAAAAGTAATAAATAGAACAGGATAGGACATGTTCTTTCGTTCACATTTGACTGACCTTAAAGTCTTGCTTCCCTCACACATCTCACTTCATCACTTTGATTGCTATCCTTTTCTCCAGAAGCTTCTCAGTACAGCTCTGAATTGATTCCTGGCTATGTGGCTCACTATCAAAACAAAACAGAACCAAATCCAAACCCAAACTGTAACACCCAACAGCCAAAAGAGAAGCAAACTATTTACAGTCTCTTTGCAGCCCAACTCTTGTCCAGCTCGAGAGCAAATGATAAGGAAGAAGAAACAGTGGGTGGCAGGTCCCGCTGAATACAAGCAGGTTTAGCTTCCTGTCTCATTCTCTCTCCCTCACTGTTAAAACCAAAAATCTGTATTTTACCCTCAATTCCAAAAAGATGAATTCTTTATCATTTAAACTATTCTCAGCATCAGAGAGAGAGAGAGAGAGAGAGAGAGAAAGAGATAGAGAGAGAGAGAGAGAGAGAGAGAGAGAGAGAGAGAGGGAGAGAGAGAGAGAGAGAGAGAAAGAGAAAGAGAGAGAGAGCAGGCTGTGATCCTCCGCAACCAGACAGAAAGGAAACCCACACTGGGTCACCGAGGGCGATATAGACCGAGTTCAGATATGGACGTCCAGATGGATATTGAGACAGAAGTGGAAGTTGGGCCTTACCTGTGAGGTTCTTGAGCCCCAGTTGACGGAGGCCGAAGTTTCCGTCGCGGCGGTAGTTGAGGAAGATGGCGAGGGCGTAGCGCTCCTCATACAGCTTGGTCCCTCTGATGATCCGCAGGTTCTCCAGGGGTAGGTAGTCAAACTGGTTCAATGCCACCAACACATAGCCTGTCACTTCCCTAATGGACTACGAGAGAAAGGGAGAGAGAGAGAGAGAGAGAGAGAGAGAGAGAGAGACATAGAGAGAGAGAGTTCAGATTAAAATGACACACATATAGTCACACACTTAACTACCGATGACGGTGCAGGATTTTTTCAAACACATCAGCTCGAATGCAAGAATACGAGCAAGTGGGAGAACAGGTTATCTTTAGCTAATCCTCATATGTAGAAACTGCTCGGCGAAGACACCCACAGGGGTCGTAAGGTCACTTTCCTCCAAGCAGTCCATGTGAGGACGACTCTCTCCTTAGGTGAAAGACTTTGAAACTTGGCTGCGAGTTTCCGCCCGAGCCCAGGGTGAAACAGAAGGCCTGCCATCACTTAACACGTCCAAGTCATTTCAAAAGATAACGACCGTGGAGACATGGTGGCAGAGCCACCCAACCAGAGCCGCTATGAATCAAAGTGACTGCCCGTCCTCAAGCCCATCATGGCTCCTGTCATTAGCCGAGACAGAGGCTCATCCTGTAGGACAGCGTCCTCCTCACGCCGGGTCTGACAGTAATCGCAGCAACAGGCCCGGGCGCCACGTGTGTAACCTCCCTGACACACGAGCGGCCAACGCTAAGATTAGTCCCAAGGAGTGTGCTGGTGCCCCTGCCTCCGCTGCTCAGGGCCCACGCCACTGACAGCTGTCAGGTGGCATCGTCATCAGACAGGCTCGGCCTCAGAACTGGCAGGGGCAGTCATGCCGCTGTCATGATCCGCCACATTCCCTTAATGGGCACGGACGGCAGCTCTTTCCCCGGTGGATTTCGTTTGTGCGTGTGTGCGTGTATGCGTTTGCACGAGTGTGTGCATGCGCGTGTGCGTTTGACCTCTGTAAGATTCCTTGAGAACAGTTTCGGCAATACTTTATGTTACTACATACCAATACCTATAGTAACAACATTGTAGTTACATAGGAACTGCGACATAGTTACCTTTCCTAATAGTTAAAGGGTGAATACAGCATATTAAACAAGTGAACCTTGGTATGGGAGACGTTTTGAAAGTGCAGGTTGATGCCATTGATTTTGTTTTGGTAACAACCTTCCACTGCCCCTTCACGTACAACATCCACTTACTCCTTACAACCCTCCCACATTGTGTGCCATCTTAGACTTTGTGGTAACCTATATAGCTTACTACCCTTAATTTAAATACAAATTAATTTGTGCCAACAATGTTTTTTTACCAAAGCAGTTACATGGTACTTGCTGAACCTCAATGTAAAGTGTTATTTCTTTAGGAAATAGGGTTTCTTTAGGGGTCAGTCAACCAATCAAGTAAACTGAGTGTGTTTGCAGAGGTCAGCGGGATGTGTTATACTGTGTGTGACTGTGTGTGGGCTTGGCTTGTGTGCACATGCCTGCATAAGTGCGTCTGAGGCCTTGGACAAGGCTCCATGCTGTGGTGCCAGTGTGCAGGCAGGCAGGCAGGCAGACAGGGCTGGGTGTGCTGTGTCTAGCCAAGCAAGGACAGAGGGCCGGGGATGAGTCACTCCAGCACACTGTGGAGTTGGAGGTCAGCAGTCCTGGAATATACTGTTGGCTAATGACCCTTGGGCTCCAGCTGATCCTGTGTGGGGGACAGTCCAGGGCCCAGGAACAGTGACCCTGCCACAGGCATACTGGCTCCCTCAGACCCCCCTCCTTGGCTCTCTGTCCCCACAGTCTTAGCTCATTGCCAGAGCACGTTCCATCACCTTCACCCCACCCCACCACCACCACCACCACCAGTGGCAACTACAAAAACGACTTCCTAGTAGTTACCTAGCAACCTCAAAACCTGCTGCCAGCATCAAAGACCAGACAGAAAGGAAAGGAATACGAGGAAAAAAAGTGGCTCCTTCATAGCACGGTTGTTAATTTAATTAAAGGATTACCTGGATGATATTGTTTTCACGGAGACTGGGGCTATTGTTCAGTTCCTGACCTGCTTCACTGCCCTTCCTCCTGCCTATTTGTTATTTTCTAGCCACCTGATCGATAGTTCCCAAAGTGCAGGCACAGAGGGACAAGGAAGGGGAGAAGATCAGGTACACACACACACACAAATGCACAAAGATCCCTCTTTTGCTCTTTTGTAATGACCGGCGTACACAACAAGCAGTAATTTGTGGTTCAATGCAAAGCTAATGGCTGAAGCTTCCTCTGTGGTCTTTTAACGCTGATCAGTTAAATAAACCTGTGGTTGCCAGGTTTCAGAAGGCTGGGCTTGTGCCCATATCGACTCTTGGGGGGGAGCAGGGACTAGGGCATCAGGAAAAAACGCTCTTGTTTGGATTTTCAAACCACTGGAAAAAAGCACGGAATAATGCGTTTATTGCAATAATATTCCTCCAACTACTGTGTTTCTCACAGTGATAAATTCCCTCCTGTCATAATTCATTTCCATACAATTCTCTATTTAGCTACAGTGCAATTATGCAGGTAGATTACTTGCTAAATATAAAGCATGACCTGGCATTGTCCTCGATAAATTCCAGCTAAAATACCAAGGGGCTCCACCTTTCCAACACAGGGTGTAAAATATCAAGAATGAACAGCATGACTTGATAAGCCAGTGAGATGTGTGGCAACAATGGCACTGCTTAGCTTTCCAGACCCCTCCAAACATTGAATAAAGTTCCATAGTCTGGTTGACAGAGCAGAACGGAACCGAGCGTGGAGGTGGAGGAGGTTGAGTGAGAAGCAACTGAATAAGGACATGTTCCAGTGTGTCACAGTGTTGAAAGAGAGAGAGAGCCAGCCAGATTCACTAGATTAGCGGGGATTTCTTCTCCCCCTCCTCCATTTCACTCTGGCGTTGGTTGGCGGAAGTGTGCCAGCGGAACAAAACCCTCACTTCAGACTCTGAGACGTGCCCGGCTTTGAAATTGAGTCCTTCAATCCTCAACTTCTAAAGGGGAGGGACGCTGGAAACAGAGGAAGTAGGAAGAGAGGGAGAGAGAGGGAGGGAAAGAGATGGGGAGAGCAGCCATAGTGGGCACTGCAGAAGGAGGAGAGCAGTCAAGTGGATCGGAGAGGGGCCCGGTATATTTTAATGCATAATTAAAGCTCCACCTGTTCCAGTTCAGGAAAACAGAGAGAGAGAGAGAGAGAGAGAGAGAGAGAGAGAGAGAGAGAGAGAGAGAGAGAGAGGTGGAGGTGGAGGTGGAGGTGGTGTGTGTGTGTCTGTATAGGGAAGGGGGAGGGGGGGGGCGTAAGAGTGTAATGACACCATTAGCATGTTGGAAGGACTGAACACACGTTAGCCTGATTACCTCTCATTACCATACATATTGAGCTGGTTGCCTGAGCTAAGGGGCTGGGTGCTGGGTGAGGGAGACAAAGCCAGGGGACTTCACAGGAGCTTAGGGCCCGTGCACAACTAATCCCTCATCTCTACATTTACACACTACCTTCAGCCCATCACAGAAACCACTGTGCCACTGCAGAGCCGGATGGAGATGGAACGAATGGAATAGGAACATATACTGTCGAGTCATTGTAGCTTTCAGAAATGACTCTCAACACTCCATTGGCCTACATGCTGTGTAAAGTTGCGACATATTTCAGCCCATTTCACAAGTAGGATTATAGTGCGAGGCATTGTTGCAGTGTTGTTGTAGCTTCCTAGATCTTGACGTGTTTGTGTGAAGCGGCTGACGAGGTCACGATGACCAACAGGTCTCTGCGGTGGCTGTGACTGTAACTGCGGGAAAGTTTTACGATTTTTTCCGCAGAGATCCAGCACAGAACTTTGGGTCAACTTTCATTCAAACATATTTCCGTGTGCGTGTGTGCGTGTGCGCGTCTGTGTGTGAGAGAGAAAGAGTTTGATTGTGCGACCTGTGAGGTAGACACACTTCAGACAAACCTGGGAGAGTTTGAGTCCCACTCCCACTGGTGCGCTGTGGTTGGACGGTGACGTCACATGGTGTACCCGCAGTGATTTGCAGCAAGCGTATGAGGTGTCTCCGACCTCTCTACCTCCTTCAGTGTCTGGAGGACTCTTCAAATGGGAGAGCCACTTCAAACACCCGGAGCTGTCGCTGCCTTTGATCCGACTCGAAGCCTGGTGCGAGTATCTCCTGCGTTCTTTGTCTCTTAAACAACATGATGGTGTACCATCTTTGATGTGAAGCAGGTAAACGTGTCTGGATGTGTTGCGAGTGTATGGCGCGCCTCGGCATCGCTTCGTCATCCACGCCGCTCTCATGGCTTCGGTTTCCTGCTGAGGAAGTCTCATGCGAGGTTTGGGTTGGGTGTGTGTGACTGGGTGGAGCCGGGAGGGACACACCATCCCTGAGCGACTGTCTGTCTGGTCATTCTCTAGGTCTAGCTAGATTCTCCCACGCACAATTCCATCTTTGCTAAGCTCCAAGTTCTTCGTTTGCACCAGAACCACAGGGGGTCGAACCATTCAGAGTCACTGAGGAACTACTGGCAACTACAGTCGTGGTTGAAGTTTGCCTACTGATATATGGTGATAGACAGATGGTTCATCCAATCACCTGCCATGTATTTGGAAAAAAGGTTTGTGTCCTTTTCCAAACTGTTTCCAAGGACAACTTCCCAGATGGTTATGTGTAACAAATCATCTAGATATTCCGGTTAGTAGTAATGAATGTTTAATTATCTTGGTGCTGTGCACAGGCTAGTTAGATCACTTCATCTCAACCTCATGACAGATTTCTCATGGATCCCCTACGGATGTGAACTAGCAAGGGATAAAGTAGCATGAGTGGTTTCTGTCCTCTGCTACACACATTAGAAACCTGATGACTTTGAGAAGTGGGGCTCACAGTGGAAGAGTCACGCAAGCTGAGAAGGGATGTGTTTCCGAGGGCTTGACTCTCATTGATTGTGACAGTTGGGCACTCCACTGTCAGACATGTTGATGAGTAACCCCCACAAGGTGCATACATCACCGCCGGATCAGTTTGTGACATGCCACACAGTGTTGAGTGAGCGAAGAGAGGGAAGGGGTATCAGTAAAAATAAATAAGCATGCCGTTTATCTACATATATATATATATATATATATATATATATATATATATATATATATATATATATATCCCACACACACATATTACTATACACTACACATGCACATGTTACTACACACTACACATTCAGTATACAATTTATAGTATATGTGTATATGCTGTTTATATACTATATGTGTGTGTGTGTGTGTTCTGGTTTGTGTGTGTGTTCAACACAAAAGGTTTTTGGTTTTTCTCTATATTGTTTGAATTCACAAAGATACTCAAGAGACCCTGTGTAGGGTGTGTATACAGTATCAAGGGAAAATTTCCATTAACAAGAGGAACACATATATCAGCTGTGGTTTAACGCGTTCTGGGAACCTCATGCCATATTGACACCCTCTGAATTTGCTCAAACTCAATTTTCTGAAATCACCTTCCTTTTCTTGGGAGTGGGACGACTTGCCTTCAAAGCGACACAGCTGTTGATAGAGATTGAGTCAGCGTTTCCTAATGCAGTCTTTCACTTTGTTTTGGAAGGGGCAACTATTTCACATTTGTAAACCATCTGGCTCCTCTAATGCCTGATAGACAATCAGGATATCTGAAGGTCCGCAGGCATGTTGGGAAACAGTACAAGACTCCTAAAACTTTTCGACGTCTCAAATCCGTCCCATCTCCTTTTGGGGTGTGTCTGTTTGTGAGTGAGTGCGTGGGTGGGTTATGTTTGAGGATACATAGTATGTATGCACATGTATCAGCATATCTGTGCATGTGAGTGTGCTGTTTAAAGGTGCATAACATGGATATGATGGTAAGTGTGTGTGTTCCAACAGAGCACATCCATGTGAGCATCATATACTCCCAGAAGAAAAAACTAAAAAAAACTAAAGATGTTTTCATCAGCTCAGCACAAGAGTACCCACTTAATCCTCTTCCCAGTGAGAGATCTGCACCCAAATGACGTTTTTTTCCTGCATGGTGGCATTTGGTAAGGTCCATACTTAGCACAATTAAGGTGGATGATGTGTCTATAGGTTCCACTCAGAGCGGATCTTACGGATGGATGCTAATGAAGTGGTGTTTCCAGAGAAGCGCACAGTTCTGTGGGCGTCAAGCTTATTAGGAGCCAGAGCAGAGCTCCTCTGTAGGGCCGGGATGAGCAGGCGGGCCCCAGTGGGAACGGATACCTTTCATCCCTTCACTATAGGGATGGAGCAGAGAATAGGGGAGGGACACGTGTGGAGGAAGGGGAGAGGCTGAGGGGGGATTCCCCTCCGCTAAGTAAGCGGTAGGCAGCCTGATTAAAGCGATAGAAAGATTGAGGAGACCACTGTTGCTCTGATTTCCGCTTTCATCCTCCGCTCCGGGAAAACCCCAGAGGCATGCCAGGGATGCTGACAGGAAGTCCACTGCTGTGCGTGTGCGTGTTTGTGTGCCAGGGCCACAGGTGACTGCCTCTGATTTTCCCAACAATGTCTTCAACCCTCCCAACACTCGGCTCAGCTCATTTCTCTCCTCTCCATCACATTTCACATAATGAGCCGTGCCACAGTGCCTATCGATTTGGCACCACAGTAATTAAGAATAACTGTGCATCTTCTCTCCTCTCCTCTCTCTCTCTCTCTCTCTCTTTCTCTCTCTCTCTCTTTCTCTCTCGTTCGCTCTCCCACTCTCGTTTTTTCTCTAGCTTTCTCTCATACACACGCACATACACCACAATTCTGTTTATTTTGCGTCCTCTATTCAATCTCTGAATAGTGAAGATCTCTTCCTTTTGTCGTGTCCCCCCCCCCCCCCTCTCTCTCTCGGATGTATATACAGACAATTGGAGAGGCTTTCATTGGTTAATGTACCAGGAAGTTACATCATCATCAAAGGACATTGATAAATGAGTCTGGTTCTGGCAAGTAGCAAAGCCCTGGTTGCAGCCTTGCATTTCCTGCCCAGTGTCACAGCCCTTGTGGAGTCAATGTCAAGATCGTTCCTTAAACTGAAACATTTAACACACTTACAATAGGTAAAAGCCAAGGTATTACAGACGACTGGGTTTTTAAACCATCCCTGCTTCTGCCTAGTCGTCGGCACAGTGCAGAGATAAGTGTCGCTGTGTTTTTCTCTCACTCTCAGACTCCAGTCTCCCTGTCCCTCTCCACTGTTTCTCATCCTTTTTCCCATTTAGTTTCCTGACAGCTCCCAAATGGAGCTGAAAGCCCTCTGTCATCAAAGCTGACTTCCAGCACAGCCCGAAAAATGAATAGCAGTGCACTCACTGTATGATATCCAAACCATTTATGCCAGGAGAGCGGAGACACACGGTCTTTACTCCATAACCGCACATTCCTGCCACTGTAGGTAAGTGTCTGCGGTGAGATCGGCTTGTTCTTCGCAGCAGGGCTCACATGCAGTCAAGACGGTCTGAGCAGAGCTCAGAGACAGTAGAACATGGCTTTGAGTTCTGACAGCCTAAATGCCATGGTCAGATTTCACTCGAGTCACTGTAGACACACAAACCAGAGTCGGGTAGGCCGATAAATCCGAAGCCTCTCTACGCTGAGCCTCCGCGCCCAAAGATAAGAGGTTGACAGAAGTAAGATGGAAGCAAAAGTGGCACTCTCCCGTTGTCCATGTGGGACCACGACTCCATCAGTGTGGAGTAATGAGTGGACTCCTGCGGGGAATTCTCCAAATAGAGTAATTTGTAATTGATTCAGTGCATTAATTACCAGCCTGGTTACACCCGTGTCATGGTTAATATTGCACAGATCTGATGAGGAGCCGGTCCACCGAGGGATCGTTTGGGTGAGCGGCGATTATTCAATTACGGTTGCACATTCTGCGACAAGTCTTAATCGGACTATAATCACCTTCCTACGCACGGCACTCTGGGTAGGACGCCAAACCATCGACCAGAAGCCATGGTTAACTTCCCGGTTAATCAGGCCTCCACCCCCAAAACCCCAGGACCCTGAGGAGCCACGTCTTCAGAGAACTAAACCCAGCAGGCTTTGACGATCCCTCACCGCTCCAACTGATTCCGCACATCTCTCCTGCACACACGGGGAAATCCTTTTAGACCGGTGCGAGCGCGTCTACTGTCTCGTTCTCTGTGTTAACATGATTCGCCACGTCTTCTGATAAGGCCTGAGCAGTAGTGCCTCTGTCAAAGACCTAATCATTGTTGACTTTCAGCTGCGCTGTCAAGGTTGCGCTGTCTCAGATATGAGCGTGGCCCCCAAGGGTAAGAGCCCTGGTTGTTGTTGGGATGCCTAAAGCAATAATTGGAGAGTCACTTACCACTGATTGTGACTGAATAGATTCTCCCTGTAGACATCGACAACAACACAGCCTCTAATAAATCTACTCAAAGCAACGATTGGCGTATTTGTGCACGTTGTCGCCTCAGACACTTAGTCCGCCAGGACTAAGCATTGTTCGGAACCCTCATCAATTCTCTCTGCGGTTTCACCCAGTCTGACTGCCTTGAATAAACCCTATTTGAAGATATTATTCAAAGGAGTAGAAGATGTGTGGTTTTGCATTTCAATGAACAAAGTAACACTTCCCTATGTATCTCAAATGAATTGCGAACATGTATACAGATGCAGGCCCTTGTAAAGCAATATGACTCCAAATGGTTTTGTAATACAACATCTACAATAAAAACATCCTCAGTCTGCTAGCGTTATGTAAAGACATACCAAGGGATATGAGGTGTCTGATATGTCACACACGTAACACGCTTAGTGTTTCTTTCAGTAAAGTAGGCTTCATGAAAAGACCACGTCAGCATCCTGTCATCTACTTTGTTTTAGGTATAGGTATACAGTTCAGACAGAAGGGTAGGGTTGCCCCTGTACGTTTAAGAACTTAAACTGCATCTTAATAAATATGCCAATACTGTGAAGATAATGATGTCCTTAAACTCCACAGAAAAAAATAAGCATTCTTGTGTATTATGCATACAATATGTTCTGCAGACTGATTGCCTTTGAATGATTATCCATCATGAAAAATAATATTTATTTTTTAGCATTTTTGTTAATGTATTGAGATAATCCCCCCCAAAAACAACAATAAAACGACTAAAATCAAAACAACCAAAAGCAAACAACACATTGTTTCCAGCTGGAGGGCGTTAGGCAGACAGCCCCCTGCTTCCTCCTGCATAATTCACAGAGGCAATATAAAACACCTGCAGGCTCAGTCCACTGGCATATACTACTTTATTGGCTACATTTGCTTTTGGTTTGTGTGGAGGTGGGTGGCTGGGTGGCTGGGTGGCTGGGTGGCTGGGTGGGTGGGTGGGTGGGTGGGTGGGTGGGTGGGAGAGGTGGGTTCTTTCTGCAATGATACTGGAGCTTGAGATAAATCCATTAATGTTGTCCTCAATAGTGTGAGGGTCCTCTCTGTTACCGAAACCACCAGACTCTGAGTCTATGTCCAGCTGCATCCTTAGCCTGTGTTACCAGTCCTGCCAGGCTCCATGTCCAGAGAAACCCAGGCTCTATGTCCAGGCTAGGCTTAATGGCCGTAACAGCATTATTAGCTAATAAAGGTTGATGGGCCTCACGGCGCCATCAATTTGGGAGGGCAAGAGAGGCAGCGGTAAGGGCGTCTGTCAGGACGTGGTCCAGATTTATCCCCCTCTCTGGTCACGGCACAGCAGGCACACAGTGCCCAATCGACAAAAGTCCACTAAAGATCCACAATTGAGAAATGGTAGTCTTGATCGACGATCACATAACCCAAGAGGCCCAGAAGGAAAATCAGGGGACCTGCTGACCAGAACCGAGGAGATCAAATGGTGAGAGGATAATGGACTGGAGTATTTTCTATCCAGATGGGATGCAGGATTCACTTTTCTGACCCACTTGTCTGTCCAAATACAGACAGCAGCAGAGGCACAGTGGCCCTGAGCACATAGGGTTTGCTTTGGCATGAGACCCATCAGCCTCTCTCACTAACAATCTTGGTTAATTCAGAGGCTGAAGTTTCACAGCAGAACTGGAGCACTTTGAATTGATTTGGCTGTCTGCCGGGCGTTTTTGAAAAGACTCACGTTCAATAACCGACAAAAAGAGACAGAATGCTATTGATTTTGTGCTGAACACACACTCATTTGCAGGTTCTTGAATACAAAATCTGGATGTTGAATGCAAATACTAAGGTCCAAGGTTGCATTAAGTTCCAAGTTCCCAGTAACCCAATTGTTTTCTTGGCATTTCCTACTTTTTACTGTAAACTAGGGGGTATGTATTATACTGTAACTTGTTGATCTGGGTTTCCAAGTCTTTCTTGGTTACTCAGTGATGAGAACTTATGAAAATCATAGTACAGCAGGCACTGCTATCGATGTTAATACTGCGGATCCTGAGAGAGCTTGTTTATGAGGTCAGACTTAAAGTTTTGGCGCTCATTCAGTTATTTTAATCCATTGAAAATTAGCTTTCAATTTCAGTTCAGCCAATTAGTCTCATACGTATATCTGTGTAAGCAGCACACAAGTCGGTGTGTAAATCCCAGCCTAATGGTTGATGTCTTTGATAGGCCTGTTGTAATCACCAGGCATTAAAGAAGGCTTAGATACGTCTCAAGGGGCTCCCCAAAAGCCCTGAGTGATGTAAGGCTCCTTGGAGCAGTAGTAGTTACTACATGATCGCCTGTCTCGGGGGCTGAGTGTGATATTAAAGCAGAGTAAAGGTCCCTAATCCTGGCACCTAATATCATCCCAAGTGTCCCATCAATTCTGAAGGTTGCTATGGGGTCAGAGTGACAGACAATCGCAGCCCACGTCACAGCACAGGGCTGTTTTCATGCACCTCCAGTAATGTCTGTATCCTCTCGTGTCCTCCTCGCTCTCTTCTTCCTCTCCTTCGCCACGACATTCCACTTGACGATGACTATCGGGCGTTCAGATTTTGGTTAACTATAATGCTCTTTGAGAGAGAGAGAGAGAGAGAGAGAGAGAGAGAGAGAGAGAGAGAGAGAGAGAGAGAGAGAGAGAGAGAGAGAGAGAGAGATGGATGTGCATAAAAGTAGTCAAAAGTCTGTAATTCTCAGTCATATATGGATTTATTAGATGATAAAGACATGACATCCTGGTTGATTGGAGCTGGAGTACTCGCAAGGCTCTGATTTTATGGCTAAACGGCTGTAATTACAGTTTGCAGAGTCTCTTTCACATTCACTCTCTGTCTCTCTCTCTATCACTGTCTCACTCATCCCCGTCTCCTCACCCACGCTGTCTCCCTTTCCCCCGCTCTCCTTTCCTTCTGTCTTTCTCTTTCACAGGGGGACAGTTCCTTCCTCTTTGCTACTCTATTCTGTCTGGAAGAGGGATATTAACGCCATAAAACAGCATCATTAGCTGATGAGCAATTCAATTAGTTTGTCTCATCTGGGTGGAAGAAGAAAAGGCTATCCTTGAAGAACCTCTCCTTTTATCATTGCGCTCACTGTGGCTTTTGTCTTTACAAAGTCAGTTTTGGTTTTCTTCTCCAAAGGAGGCTTCTCAACTTCTCAACCTGGAGACACAGCAGCACGTTACTTCTGCTAGAGCAACACAGACAGTTTGTCGATGAAGTCAAGAGGTCTGGCCTCTGTTTCCATCTCAATTATAACCCCATGCATTACCTCGCGAGCTTATCCTGTCACACCTCTGCTCAATAATCAAGAAGCCAACCACAGACAGTGTGTTGCAGGGTCAGGACAAAGACTCACATGTTAAGGTAGCCAGGCAATGATTACAAGCTGCTGTGTTAAGAAAACGGACCAGAGTAAGAAGTAAGATGAACTGAAAAAGCCATGCATACAGAATGAGGCTTAAAAAAGGCCACTAAACATAGGAACAACATTGAAGAAAAAACATGTTTGGAGCTGGATCATTGAAGAACATCAATGACTGAATTAAAGGGGGATGCCAAGAAAACAGGAACTCTGGTGAAAGAAGTGGAGAATCACTGGTGATATGTCATGTAAGTTACAGTGTAAGATATCCCACAGCTCAGATAAAATAACGGTATTTCAGGCACACCTCTGGACTTAATAATGTGGCCCACCAGGAAGATGTGTGGAGAGCAGCTATTTAATACCTGGATCCTCAGCATGTGCTCTATTAGACTCTAATATCTCCATACATGCCTGAGCACAAGCCCCTGAGCAAGACAATCCCAATGCTTTTTGGTAGCCCTGATTAATGACTTCTACCATGCCTGGTTCCACTGGTAATTACAATCAGGCAATTGGATTTCGGGGGGTCGTCGCAAAGGGAAAAGGTCCATAGAGGCAGGGCAGGCAATGAGACCAGCCCTGGTTGTCTTTATTAAGCAATAACAAAACACAAGCACGTGGCTGACAACTGGGTCCAGCCGTGTTAACCCTCAGAGAAAGACATAGTAGGGAGGAAGGAGAAAGTAACACACCGGAAAGAGAGGAAGAGATAGTAAGAGATAGAGAGAGCGAGAGCTTATATGGCTAGATCAGACCAGACCAAACCAGCTTTTAGAGTTGAGGAAGAATGCGTTAGTTTGTTTCCCTTCTGAAGTTAATTTGGCCTCAGTGGGTCAGTGCCTCTGACCGCACCATTGGAGGCCAATTTCCCCCCAGCCTGCAGTCTTCACTCCCCAGTCATTATTTTCAGCCACAAGTGAAATTGGCCGAGGGCTAATCAACATTTAGCTCCTCCGAGTGTGTTATTACACAGGAATTGATGGATGGTACAATTACACCCAATGTCACTTAGCTAAATGGCTATGTAATCCTAATGAGTTTTTATTCAAACAGTGACTAGTTAGCTCTGCGAGAGGGGGGAGCAGAGAGTTGGAGGAGGAAGAGAGAGAGGACAGGGAGGAAACAAGCAAGAACGTGAGGAAACAGCTAGGGATTCTGGGTAGAGCAAGATCATTTGATAATAAGATTTGTATTGCCATGAGGACTACAACCACAAACATGAGCCCCTTGATGTAGTAATAGACAAATGAATAAAGTAAAGAACACTGTAAAGATGATAACAAAGTGTGGCGTTTCTCTTTTATAAAACCAAATCACCTCCAGAGCACCCCCACTCTTTCTCCCCTCCAGCCCATCTCTTTGCTAAAACAAGGTCATGCTAAAACACTAGAACCCACCAATCATGATTATTGCCTGGCAGAATGAAGTCTAACCAACCACACAGCCTCAAGGAAGCAAGAGTAATAATAACAGAGTAGGATGGAAGTCTGCAGTTTACAGAGCACAAACAACCACACACACACACACACACACAAACACACGCATGCACACACCAAAACAAGATGGATCCTCCGTCACCCCAGGCAACCGTGATCATGTCTTTGCGACCTGAGCCCGTGCTGTAGATGCTGTGGACAAACCTTGGCGATCAAATTATTCCCCATGCCCCAGCTGCTGGCCCTCTCTCCCTCTCTCTTTCCCTTTATCACAGAGTTATTCTTCATTTCCCATGTTCATCTATGCCGTCTTTCAAAGTTCCCCTCAAGGCCTCATCTGGTCTTGTACTGAACCCGGTTGTATTGTATCTTTGTTTTTCCTTATACTGTAAACATAATGTCCCGGATATGTCTCTGATCATGTTATTGACAAAGTTATTAGAGGGAGAAGGGGTGGGCATAGATATAGACAGAGAGAGAGAGAGAGAGAGAGAGAGAGAGAGAGAGAGAGAGAGAGAGAGAGAGAGAGAGAGAGAGAGAGAGAGAGAGAGAGAGAGAGAGAGAGAGAGAGAGAGAGAGAGAGAGAGAAAGACTTCATGCTGACTTATTTTTATCAACTTCCAGAAAGACACAGAAACCAGCCAAACATGCGGCAGTCAACACACATATACAGACATATACATACACCACACACACACAGAAGAAAAGCTTTAGGCCACAAGCTCAAGGTTCCCTGCAGGCCCTCCTTCCCCGCCTCCCCTGAGTGAGCGGGTGTATCAGCCCAGTGAATGAAGAGCAGGCTGATCTGGTGTCTGTTCTTCCAGAGGGCCGTTATCAGGGTTCACTGGCTAATGAAGAGCACACCAGGGTCATTCAGCCATTGTACCCCGGCCTGCCTGAACACAGATCATCCTTCTGAGGCTCGACAGAGACAGCTTGGGTGGACATTTATTTCAATTTACCGGAGAAACTTTCTCTGTCCCTGTCATTCACCTTTTGTCCACAGCACAGGGGGATGAGACACGACTGAGGGGGGGGGGGGGGGGGGGGTCCAGGGGCTAAGTGTAGAGCGAGTGGGGGTCTATTGTCCTCAGTTCAGCTTTCTTTCAACGCCTTTCATAGGCTAGCCGGTGTTCTGCTGTGATAAGCGTACACTCGACGAGTCTGTCTGTGTATCACCCTGTGTGTGTGAGTGAGTGTGTGTGTGTGTGTGTGTGTGTGTATGTACGTGTCACATAGTCTCACTGCCTAGCGTTCTCTTTGGGCCAGGCTTTGTCTGGAAACAGCCAGTATACAACCTGCAGGAACGGATGTATTCCATTGGCTGGCAATTGTAGCTGTCTGGACAGGCTGCTCAAGGGACCAGTAAAAGCTAGCCTTTACAACCTCGAACAATTTGATACTATTTATGTCTTTGGCACTTTGTTAAATCGGGCGCTTGATTAACACATTCCCTCCAGCTCGAAAGCCTAAAAACTTGATATATGTGCAAAACCGTATCTGCCTTAACCTAACGGCGCCTACTTAACTGAATCAAGATGACTTATTGTCTGAAAGGGGTGTCCCTGTATCCGGAGTGACCTGAGATGTCCTGGCCATGTTGTTACTGAGACACTGTGATGTCTGTCCCTGTTCCTTAGTGCGCACGGCGGCGACGGGTATGTAGCTAGCCACAGCGGTCCCAGCTGAATGATGGATGGGTCTTTAATGAAGGTGTCAATCAACAGCTGGAGCGTCATTAGCTTCTGCTGGGAGGAGGTGTTGTAGCCCAGTCGGAGCAGGATCTAGTACATGCATCTTCCTGACACCCAGGGCCGGCCAATGGATGTGTCTCCTGAAGGAACCATCGACAAGTCGGCCGTGTCCTGTCAGTCCTCGACTGTGAACGTGCGGTCTGCCCCCTATAGCCCGGAGGCCGGAGCGGCGGTTGAGGAAAAGAAGCCGTGAGAGATAGAAAGAGAGAGAGAGATAGAGAGCGGGAGATAGAGAGCGAGAGAGAGAGAGAGAGAGAGAGAGAGAGAGAGAGAGAGAGAGAGAGAGAGAGAGAGAGAGAGAGAGAGAGAGAGCGGATGAGAGAGAGAGAGCGGATGAAAACGGAAAGTAAGAGTGGACAGACATAGAGAGAAGAGGAGAGATAGAAAAAATGAACAGACAGAGTAACTAAGAAACGAGAGTAAAAGATAGATAGAGAGAAAGAGCGAGGGATAGACAGGGAGACAGAGAGAGAGGATGAGAAAGGAAAGTAAGAGAGAGAAAGGAAATAAAGAGAACAGGAAAGATTAAAAAAGTGGAAAAGAGAGAGTAACTAAGAAGCGAGAGTAAAATATCGAGAGATTGAGAGACTAAGAATGGAGAAAAGGTTGTGTGTGGTTACTACTGGTGTGTGAGATGGTTGGAGAGAGATATTCCCCTGGGCGGTTACCAGACAGCCACAGATTCCAACGAGTAAATCAGGAAGAGGAAGAGGAGGCAATTGGAGGTGTTTCTTTCATTTCCTTTCACTCTCTCCCTCTTTCTCTTCTTGTGTGACAGACAGCAGCCGAGATGGCCCTGACCATACCAAAAGCACACACACAGAAAATGTATCTGTCAGTCAGCCTGTAAACAGTTTAAACCTCTTGAAGATTACAAACATGCACCGACCCACCCATTCGCCTCCACACACACACACACACACACACACACACACACACACGTGCAAACACACAGACAAAAGCACACACACACACACACATGCACTCACACCTACACACATGCCCGACTTCTCTCGGAAGAATTATTCCAAGGTGGTGGGGTTTTAAGCAACTGTCACGATGCCAAAGAGCAAGTTATCTTCTGTCACATTCCATGTCAATTACACCCCCTTTCACGCATGCACACACACACACACACACTTTCAAACACGAGTCCCAGTCACACACACACAAACACACAACCGATCCAATCCAGCTCCCTCCACTTCCCACTGCTAGCTGAAGTAATGCTTCCCTGAAAGGGACAAGGAGCATCAATCTTCTGGTGGTGGCATTCTGCTGCTTAGGCCCTCCACCAGTGTCTGCCATGACCAGCACACACACATCCAGCTGATGGATGTTCCAGGTGAGGGAAGGCATGTGGGGGCACACATGGGGGAAATAAGATTGGATGGATAAACACTATATGTGTCTAAAGACCATCTAGGTGGCTGTAGGTGTCCAATGGCTGTTGATACATAGCCCTGGGATCTCACAGACTGTTTGGCCTGACTGGGGGGGACGACAAAAAAAACGAGAAAAAAAAACACCAGCCAGGATTAATCTGTTATTCTTTTCTCTCAACCACATCCTATCTCTATATCACTCTCTCCCCCCACTTCTCCCTTAGCCCGTATCCAATCTCTCCACCTCCTTCGCCGTCTCTCTCGCTCTTTCCTTGTCGCCCTGTTTCTCCGTGTGGGCGGCCCCTCTCAATGTCCTTTATTCATGTCAAATTAAAGTGATGGAAATGAACTTGAGAGCACGCTAATTGCAATTGTCAATCCAATCTTGCCGAGGCTCAAAGACAGGGCCTCCCAAACACTTAATCAGTCTTCATTAATATTGAAGGGGCCTGAGACGCCAGGCCCAGGCAGGGCGCGCTCATCGAGATGCACATCTAGAACGGGCCTTATGAACTACGCCTCGGGGACAAATATGCCTGTCAAAAGTTCCATCTCAGAAGGGATAAGGTGAGAGAGAGCGAGGCGAGAGGGAGACAGGAGAGAGAGAAATGCCAAGAGAGAGAAACGGAACAAGATTGAGGGAAAGAGAGAGACGGAGCGAGAGAGGGACAAAGAGAAATAGGAGAGAGAGAAAAAGTGAGAAAATGGAGGAAGATATAGAGGGAGAAAGAGAAAAAAAGGAAGAGAAAAATGATGGGGCCAGGCCTTATCTGGATGCGGAGTGCTGGCTGACTGCTGTCATTAATGAATGCCAGTTCTGTCTACCTGGCCTATCATCCTATCTTGAGTGAAAGCGCTAGGGAACGACTACCTCAAATGACGGCTGCTCTGGACTTGCTTGCTCTCCAGACTCATTACCCTCTCATCTCCCCCCCCCCCCCTCTCTGGAGCACCCCACGCCAGCACTGCTCTGATGAGCTATAAGACACCTCTCTTGATACCTGCTAAATTTGTCCGACCCTCACCAGACCTGTCCTGTCTAAACCCATAGAAGAGAACTGAGACGCCATTCACTTCACAATGTGACATTTGAGTAAACGTAGGTCACCGTTTTTTTGCTTCCTAAAATTACAATATTTTACCCAGGATTGCCACAGTTGAGGAGAATGAACGCATGAATATCCAGTGACAAAAGGCTTCTTTGTATACAGTACACATCTTAAAATTGTGTCCTTTAGGCCGTCAAGTTCAAGTGGTCTGAGCTAAATATACAAGTGGAGAATGCTAATGACACTATTGCAAAAAACGAACACTGCTGTCATTGTTAGGTTATGATGGAAATCAAGTGAAAACCATAGTAATATCAGCAGACGCATGACTCCAGCGGAACTGTAAATGGATCTGCTTGGTTTCCATCTGGAAGCCATCACAGTAACTGTTCAGACGTCTCCTGTCTGCGGGTTAGAAGTGACCGCTTCAGCTCATCGAGAGCCATCAAAGGCTCTAAAAGTAGACCACCATGCACTCCTCCCAAAGCCATTCCAATCTGCTGAAGTGTGCCAGGCTAAAAGAAGAGTCAGTTGTTTTGGGAATGGAGGATGGGAAAGAAAGCGACAAACACAATAGATAAAGTACATAGCGACAAACATAGAAGATTGCGTGATGGAGAGAGACAGACAGAGAGAGAGAGAGACAGAGAGAAAGAGAGAGAGATTGAGACAGAAAGAGAGAGGGAGGGAAAACGAGTGAGAGAGAGAGAGAGAGACAGAAAGTGACAGAGAGGGGTACTCGGCAGTCTTACGCGGGATGCCATGGCAACACAACATACTCGCGTCTGTTCTTCAAGCGCCACCTCCGCCGCTTTGTACACTCTCTAATCGTGGAGTTAATGATGTGATGCCTAATGGAAATATTTACCGTTTCCGTTTGTAAATGATAGTGGTATAATTAACATCCTATCAGTCCATTAGTCGAGGGACAAGGCAGGGTGCCACTATTACCAGACGGGGGACTCTGCCTGGGGCTTCATGTGGAAAGAGGATTGTTTGGCTAGTCATGCTAACAGCTGCTTCTATGGCGAATGTTGAAGCAGTAGGACTAAACTCTCTCTTCCTGGTTATCTAAAGTAGCTAAACTGTCCCCCAAAAATGTGAGGCGCAGGAAACACGTCCAGCGTGACACCGAGCTCACTGAGCACTCAGAGCACTCAGCTTGAATTCACATGTAAGGTGGAGAAAAAAGAGTCTGAGGGAGGAATTACAGTTATTAATCACACCAGGGGGCTAGATTCATCAACCAAGCAGGCAGTCTGGAAGATGGACTCTATTTACTGCTAAAGCTGTTCTGGGTCTTTGGGAAACAGCCATCAATCTTCTGGCTATCTTTAAAAGCAAGGCAGAGCAGAAGCATCAGTTTCAATCACCCAAGAGACAGCCCAGCTAGGGAAGCTGTTAGCCTGCTAGCTTTTTCCCTCCCTCCCTCCCTCCCTCCCTCCCTCCCTCCCTCCCTCCCTCCCTCCCTCCCTCCCTCCCTCCCTCCCTCCCTCCCTCCCTCCCTCCCTCCCTCCCTCCCTCCCTCCCTCCCCTCTCTCTATTCCACCTCAAGGTGAAGTTTTCCTCATCTGACGCAGGGGCCCGGGGGAGGCGTGTTATTAATGTGTTTTAAAATAATAATAATCTTCCCCAAAAATACACCCACCACCTCGCCCTTCTCCCTCGCCGCGTGGCACCCTGTGTTCCTCATTAGCATGTTCAATTAACCCTTGTTAATTGTCAGCCTTAGGAACCCAGGAGCCTTGCATGCACGCACCGCAGGAAGCCATTCTGTAAAACGAGCCACCCAGGTGGCCATGTAAGCCACTAACAAGCCATCCCCCCACCCTCCCACCACCCCTCCGACTGTACTCCGCCGCACTGTGTCCCTCCTGGATAGGGAGGATCTATGGGTGAAATGAAGGCAGGAGGGGCACATTTGAGCCATGGCCCCGGTATCAGCCGCAGTGTGAGGAGGGTACCCAGCGTCCCATGGGTCTATTACCTCAGCAGGGAAGCAGCGCTAGCATGCTACTCTCCACTGCTACCCCCCCCCCCCCCCTCCCTCTCCCCCCTCACCACCGATTCAGCTTTGTTTTTCATGGCGGGGGGTAAGGCGATTGAGTTGTACGTTTTGTTTTGAGGAACATAGAGACTTAAATGCCTTGTTTTTGTTTTGTTGCCTTGTCATTGAGCTGCTCTCATATAGGCCATGCAGCTTTTTATAGAACAGCAAGAGTTTTAAACACATGGCGTGCAGCTTCTGTGGACAGTCACCAAATAACACCCTGTATGTTTATTCACTTCAGTGAAGTCACTTCACTGTGACAACCTATTGCTATAGGTCCCGATTCACATTCAAGAAAATAAATAAACAACTTCAGGTAACAGTATTTGGAATTGGGATAAGACTTAAGATCAAGGTGTATGTGATAAGCATTAGTTTATAAGCAATAAGGCCCTTTTAAAAGGCATACTATTATTGTTATGTCTTACGTTAAGACTTACTGACTGTGTCCTTACTACCCATTAACTAATGCTTATTAAAAGCACCTGGATGGAACGTGTTACCGGTAATGATAGATTTCAAGCCAAATACATATCAATGTTTTATGTGGCTCCCATAAACCTTTATGAATAAGTTAACTCATTTAGTTTGGGGTTTTCTGTTTATGTCATCAGTGTCCTAGTTTTGTACTTCAGCCTTACACAGCCCACCACAGCCCAATTCATCCCAACGCAATCCAGGCATTACCACAGTCAGTCCCTCGGGCTCCAGTCCAGGGACTGCCCTGACCCCACCTGCCCTCCTGGGATGGAGAGTGGTGGAGGTAAGACTGCGAGAAGTGAGGCCAGGGGGCTGACTTGAAAAGGCAGGGCACCAGAGGTCGACAGAAGCAGCTGAACACTTTAAATGGTGTTCGGTTTCTCACTCCTCCAGCAATTCCACTGCAGAGGGCTGCCTTGCCTCGCCCTGACCTTCCATTATCCAATCACCCTGGACTACCCTGGATTGGGGGGCCTGTTGCCCCGTCACACACCTGATTCGGGCAACAATGTGTGTGTGTGTGTTTGTGTGTGTATGTGTGTGGGTGTGAGGTTGGTTAATGTGTTTATACCTTATTTAATGTTCTTATTTTATCAACAAAAGCACCCTTATTCATCCCATTCAATCATCATATTAAGGTTCATCTCTCAGTTCAGCAATTGCTTAAATCTGATAAGAGACTATTTTGTTTGTCTGTAATTGGCCTACTTTTGATTTAGACTGTGGACTGTTAGTTAGACCGTAGCACCAATGCAGTCAGATTAGGCACAGTAGGATTGCAAAAAAAACTAAACTATTGGGATCTTGAATAAGCAGATGAACAGGTAAATACAGTCTCTGTCCATTCTACACTAAATTCTATTCTAGGTCCACGCCCCACGTAAAGGTGTAAGGCGCCTAGGGCGAAATATGGGACACTTCAAGGTTTCACTTTGGGCATTGAGACCAAGTCTATCCCCTGAGGAGATAGAGATATTTCTAGTCTTGGTTATGGGGTCTAAGGATCAGGGTCCAGGGGGAATACACATCCCAGAATACAGGTGTCTCTAGGCAACAGAGCTAGAGAGAGAGGTATCCCCACGGGGGAGATATCTCCAGGCTAGACACAAGGGATCAGCGATGTGAGGGTCTAGGATGAGACAGAGAGAGAGAGAGGTCCTACTCTGAGGAAGGAGAGGTCTCGGCTGCGGTCGATGCTGGTGATCTCCAGGTTCCCCATCACCACCTCGCAGTTCTCGTAGTACTTGCGCAGGGTGCGGTACTGTTGCTCCAGGTCGGACAGTGTGCTCAGCTTGTTCTCCGTGCCTGTACATACTGTAAAGGAAACACAGGGACAGGACAGAACGTCAGGTCTTTGCAGTCCTTTGAGGCCAACTGCTATCTCAAGGAGACACTGGAGAAAGGAATATTTCCCAAGTTAAAGATTTCCCGTACAATAAAAAAGCTTCGGTCATCTATTGTATCGTTATGTCGGTATGTTTTTGTTTTTGTTTTTTTTTGGGGGTGGGGTTAACTACAGTTAATACCAATTTGGGTTTTAGGTTAGGTGTCAGTCCCTGGCTATTGAGCTGTGAAGTGCAGATGTGCAGACTGGCTAGCATAGCAGGAGAGGTTAGGCAGCTCCTGAGGCACACAGGGCATATGAAACCCCTTTAGCTGCAGCCCAGGCAACGCTCTTGACAAGTAATTAAAGCCAGTCATTTCCACCCATCAAACACCTTACCCCCACGACCGACACCAGCCATCTGCTCCGTCAGCTGGCACTGCCCCCCCCCCCCCCCCCCCCCCCCCCCCCGTAAACACACCATCACACATGCGTGCAAACCAACATGCAAAGACAGGCACACACACACGCATACCCACTCACACACAAACACCCTATTGTGAGTCTTGGCTGCAACAAAGACAAAGTGAGAATAAACAAGAATCAAGAATAAACAACAACAACAACAATTTACATCCTTTAGTGCCACATGACAGGCAGGTATGCACTCTTCGCTACTGGTACTGACTGGTGAAATTGTACTGCCGATCACACTGCTGCTGAATATCTGATATCTGAAACACAGTCAGGTCCCTGAAACCCAGTCCGTCTGGAGCTTTGGCCAACCGAAGACGCCACATTATTATTCGATCCTAGCCATGTTGTCACCCAGGATTTTTCGTGGAACTTTCCGGATGACAGGGAAGCTATGGGCTTGACAGGGGTGGCGGATTCCTCTTAGAGACTTGTCACACACTCACCCATGAACTGCCACCGCCATGGGAACACACCTGTCTGTTTGAAGACAGCTCTCCTCCAAGATCCCCTACCTCAAATTCAACTTCTCACTCCACACAGTGAACTTAGCTTTCCATTCTTTCCCTCAAGCATTTGCCTCTGAGTGGCCCATAAACGGCAGACCACAATCTCATATTCAACACTTCAGTATTAGCGCTTTGAGGCCAAACCTTCTATGCGTTATTCTATGTATTTCCCCACCATTAACCCCCACCCTTCCCCCACCTGAAATGGAAAGAAGAGAAAAACATAATGGGATTCAGCTTCAAGGCAACATGGGATATCAAGACAAACGATATATTGTTCTAACAATGCCTCCTAACCTCATATTAGATTACACGAGGCAGGGGAAGCATACAGATCTACCCGTGGAGAGCTCAAGCAGGCAGCCGGTAAGGTGCACTGGCTCATACTGGTCAGGTGTGATCTACGGCCACACTAGGTGTTTTCAATAAGCGTTAGCATGAGGCTCAAGAGTGGGTGGGGAGAGATCATAAAGCAGGGTAGCAGTAATAAACAGTTATTGCACCCTCGGGGTATCGCACTAAGATTACAGAGGCATTATGGGAGGTGCAGTCTTGTGAAAAGGACAGTTTCTTTTCTTCTTTTTTTTCCCCCCTGAATACGGACTGTGTGCTGCAATAAACACAGCTGAATACTTCCACATAGACATCTGTATAATAGGGAGTGGCATACAGGGACGTGTGGAGAACGCTGCGTTCAAACAGGCTCCCCGGCTGTCTGTCGCTGCGAGGTTGGCTTGCTTTCATCTCCACTTGTGATCTCTGCTGAAAGCTCAGGTCTTGACTGCCAAGTGAACCACAGCAAAGCCACCTGTGCTGTACGTAGAATATGTAAGTGTGTGCTGATTTCACCCTCACATCACTGTGTGAATGTGTGTGTGTGTGTGTGTGTGTTTGGGGGGGGGGGGGGGGGGAGCACATATCATAGGATAAAACATGCTCCATTGTGGGCATGCTCAAGTCAATAAACTATAAGATTAATATGTAAACATGGTACTAGATAGATAGTCGGGTTGATTGATTGATTAATTGGTTGATTCAACATTGATGCCACTGTCTTTACCAGGCTTTCTCTATTGGGATTTTTGGGTACGTGGGATTACAAAAAAGAACCTTCAGTGTTCCATCATATTTCAGATCACTGGTAAATGTCTGAATGATCATATTTTGGCAGCCAATGCACAGGAAGGAAATCACAGTGTTCATTTATGTTGGTTTATTCACCTATTTGTCATCTGTGATTTAATTTAATTTCTCCTTGGGGATTTCCATTTCAGCAAATGATGGATTGAGGCGGTGAATCACAATTCAAGATTTCTAATATACTTAATGAATAGGAGCATTAAGCCAGGGCAATATCCATGTCCATCTCCATCCAGGGTGTCTCAGTCCCTATTTGTGTTCGTTCATTTGTTGTGCAAAGAAGCCTGTCAGCTTGTTATGAACCGTCTGGGGATTTGCACACATTATACACAGGCTTATTTATGCACCATGGCAGCAAATTATTTAAAACACAGATTCAAACATGGACATGTTATATGGCAACATATTTTACTGCTAACACAGCAATTAGCAGGATTTCAGATTATTTTATTTGCTTCCTGTAGTGTAAACTCAGTCTACAGGATACATTGCCTTTTTCTAATTGCTTCACAGAAACTCACTGTAATATCGCATAGGTTAGAGCAATATCTCTGTGAAGATAGGATGAGTAAATATACAAATGCTCTATATTTTTACCTACCACAAATTATAGAATAGAACCGAAATCCAATTTAGACTGCGAATATCTATCATGTCACTGAATCTTTCACTGTTGCCCATGAGTCAGAGTATTTCATATCTGCTTGTGTCAGACTTTGCTTTCAAACGACAGGACAGACTGTCTCTGTCAGTCAAAAATCATAACCGCTCTCTAAAAGAAATAAAACACATCACAAATAAACCTCCATGACACTCCACACACTGTAGCTACGTGAATGGAGAAGGTACGTCTGCATTTTGTGAACCATGAGATGCTTCTTGCTGACACAAATACTCCTCTACTAGACACTAACAAGGACATTGGCCTCCCATGATGGAACACGCAGAATTTCCGGTCCCTTCCGGTCAGTCTACCCGGACCCCGTGGTGTTGTGCTGATCCCAAGCAGACCACTGCTAGACTGATGGGCGCTAGTGAGGAACGCTGCAGATACTCCACTGAATAGGGACTATAGATATCTGTGTTTTACCATCCATTTGGCACATTTCAAGTTTCAAGTCCACTCTTGCTGCCAAATCGTATTCAGCCTTTGGTCTACATCTCTCTGTATCACCCCCATTTAGGAAGAATGCACTCTCTGACATCGACAGGGTTCAATGTTTGAGAGACCGATCGACAACATCAAGCTGCAATTTCCTCCATTTTTATCTAATTTGCTAATCTATAAATATACTCTGCGGGAATCAAAAGGCTCCGTTTCTCCTTCTCATGTGTTCATTTGATCCTTATTGCGCAAAGTGACTCCATTAACAGTGCCTGTGAGTTTATTGAACATCAATAACGTGGAGAGGAGAGTCCAGGTCTCCCAGGCTTATTGGTCCTCGTAGAACGTCAGCAAAGGTCAGGCTGATACCCAGTAACTGTCTGAATTAAATAAAGTTGCAAATGTCACTTCCTCTAGTAAACATTGGCAATACCTCAGTTTGGGGAACGTGCTTTGGGTAAGAGATGGAAGCCAGAGGACCCTAGCCTGCATGTGTGAAAAAGGGATTCTCAACATGGTGAACCAAGAGATAACAGCATTGGTGTTTCGGGTGAATACATTATGTTAACATTTCATACCCGAGGGGAACTCTTTTCTCTTGATTTGTCACCAGCTCATTCCTACTGACCTTCGCTTTCTGTCATTTAATATCAAAAAGGTGATCCAGAGATTAGGGATTAGTACATGAAAGAATAAATGGACTCTGTCCTGCTGACCTAGCGGAGAGAGTTTGACTGGTTTGTCCCCTGGCACCCCAGAGTCGGGGCTCATGGGTAAGAATTAGTTACAAACGGTGACTGTAATCACAGTCCAGATTAGTGGTCCATCTGCTGAGCCATTTAATAAGCAGCTAAACAGTAACCATATGAGGTCGTGATGACAGCACGGTCCAGTAGAGGCACCTTCTCTGCTCCCCTGTCTCTCTGCCTCCACATGATGTTACTCCTGCCACCATCCAGATCCTAAGATCACCAAGCTCTATCTCCACCAACCTATCTATCTCCTCAGAGCAAACACTTACTCTGAGGAAAGCCAATGGAGCGGAAAAAAGGGAGAGAAGTGCTTGTTGGCCACTGTCAAGAACTGCCAAAAACTGGAAAACGATATGCCTGGATCAAATATTGATGCCTTTCCCAGACCCAACAGTAGGTTTGACTGGCACTCTGAACCGAGGGAACAGAGGGATTTCAGGCAGATCAATTACTTTAAGCCCCAAGAAAGACATCTGCTGAGATGTCAATGGAATCACACGCCACTATGAATTGTTTCTTCTCCAGCAATTGGTTTCTAAGATTATTTTTTTTTGTAAATTACTTCATTTAATAAATCTACACTAAAGACAGTGAGCGAGGGGAGGTAATTATTTTGCGAATCGTTGGAGAATAATTTAAGCAACAGTCATTCACATCTCCAAGTGTAGCTCTCCAAGTGTAGGTGCCTACGTTTAACATGACTGAACTAAAAAAAACGTAGATCTATTGTGCTATTTACAGAGAGGTGATGAGAAGCCGCATCTGGACTCTCTCTGTCTCTTTATCTTTTTGACAGGTCTGGGGGATGCCTGCTTTCATATCAAAGATGAAAGATGAGAGGGTCTATTTTTGTCTAAACAGGGTAAGTGTTCCAGTACACGCACACACAGACACACACTCCTGCCTTCCGTAATGAAGACATTACAAGACTAAGTTCATTGTCACCAGCACAGTCTGCGACATTTGACCTTATGTCACTGGAGGGGTAAAGGGGTCTGCCCCCTCCCTCCCTTCGTCCACTCTCCCCATCCCCCCCAGCCCCCTGAGTCTCCGGCCCTTTACTACATTATCCTCAGAAGAGCTAGCTGACCACGACACACACCTCATTACCCATAATCCCCCTGCCATCGTCCCCCATGTCTGAGTGGCGCTGCTGACACCAGGATAAAGGAAAGCCTTCAGAGAACAGCAGGTGCTGCAGGAGGCAGGCTGGTCTGATCCCAGTCTCTCTGCGGCTCCCTGCTCCCCACAGGAATGCAAAAGGTGTTGACCCTAAGTTTCTATGACTTAGACAGCAAGGAAAGCTTTCTGAGACGGCATACAAGCTAAATATGAAACAGGAAGAGATGAGACTCATTCGATTCCAATTGGTCGTTCGATTGTATCGCCCAGAAATGCATCAGTGAAGGTCAGGGCACGTTCATGTAATAGTGCGGCACATGCTGCACAGAGAGGTGGTGTGGATCATCTCGGAGACCCGTTGTTGCTGAAAGAGAGAGAAAACGATGCACATACCCAGATGTCCAGATATCCCTGGCTTCTCTCTGAGGGTCAGAGACTGACCCGGAGGCATCATTAGGAGGCTGACCTCACACCCACCCAGAGCTACCTTAGTCATAGGACACAGACCCATTTTGAAGGTTAGCAACATGTTGCCTTGGTGTTAGGTGATTACAAAGGTGTAGTAGTATGGCGGTAAAGCCCAATCTCTTCCGTACATCATTACACTTGGACTTAACCGTGATGAGGTGTAACAAAACACCAGGTACTAGAGTGTGTAACTAAAGTGTTGTTACTATTGCTACGCTACATAGTTACTTTGAGGTCCCTTTAATGTAAAGTGTCCCTCAAAAAGGCCCCTCAAATGGGGATTCTGTTTAGCGGGGCTTGAGGCAGACTCATTAGAGTGGTGCTCAAACAGAGGCAGAATAACAATAATTTTCTTTGCATACTAAATTATTTCATACCTGAGGCTACAGTATACTCTGAGGTCATATGAGGTCACATGATGACCGACTAGCAGAGGAACCAGGACGATTGGACAGTTGATTGAACAAGAGAGATGCAATAGTTTGGTGAAGAATGTTTCTTTTAAACCGTTTGTGATTTCTATTTGTTTGTGTGTACTTAAGAAAGGCTGAAGGTCAAAATATGTGTCTCGCTTAAGGACAGACAGTCCACCGACAGTGTATCCACATAGCAAACATCAAGTACAGTCTCCAAGAACAAACAAAACACCCAACAAAACTGGCTGAATAAAAGAAAATTATTTTTTTGCTGAAGAATGTCCAGCACTGCGTATTGCAGTCGAGCTAAACAACACTCAAGCTCAGTTTCCCCGTCGTCCTCTGTGACCTTGCCATTGTGCGTTACTTGGGGTAAGACCACCAGCGGGTGTGTGCTAAGTGGTAGCGCTGGAGGAGGAGTTGTGTCGTACGAGGTTTTAAATGGCAGCCTCGCCAGCCCCAGGGAAAGCTTTAGCTTGTCTCACACCCTGCACGGACTGCTGAGCTCTCCCAGCCTGTGCCTTCACTGTGGACGGGTGGATGAGCAGGGGGGGGGGGGGGGCAGGGGGGGATGCCACGTTTCCCCCCACACCCCCCCAGGCATTGCCATCTGTGTGTGTGTGTGTTTGTGTGTGTGCTTGAGGGACTCGCCGTGAAGCCAGTGAAGCTACCGTGGATCTCCGGGTCCAGATGCTGCGTGCCCAAACCCAGACAGCTGAGTTCAGCTTTACCTCCACCTTCCTCTCCTCACAATCCCTCTCGCCTCGGGCAAACACCCTTCACACTACACCTCCATTCGTCATCTGTTTGCATGTCACATACAAGGGGTTTGTGGCAAATGTATATACGCTTAAAGCACCTCCACTTCCCCGGCTAAACTTGTGACCTTGTAGTTCTCGCGTTGGTATTCCAGGTGCCGTTATGGAGGCCCTGCAAGGATCACTCACCCCTGTCCCAGCAGCTGGAGGAGGGAGGAAGGGTTCATGTTGTCAAGATATAAATCCTGGAGCCAAACTGATGTCATGGTGCTTTGCTTGCTCAAGATGCTCGCTCTAGTCCTCTCTCTGCCATGTTTCTCTCTCTCTCTCTCTCTCTCTCTCTCTCTCTCTCTCTCTCTCTCTCTCTCTTTCTCTCTCTCTCTCTCTCTCTCTCTCTCTCTCTCTCTCTCTCTCTCTCCCTCTCTCTCTCTCTCTGTCACTCTCCCTCTCTCTCTCTCTGTCACTCTCTCTCTCTCTCTCTCTCTCTCTCTCTCTCTCTCTCTCTCTCTCTCTCTCTCTCTCTCTCTCTCTCTCTCTCTCTCTCTCTCTCTCTCTCTCTCTCTCTCTCTCTCTCTCTCTCTCTCTCTCTCTCTCTCTCTCTCTCTCTCTCTGTCACTCTCTCTCTCTCGCTCTCTTTCTCTCTCTCTCTCTCTCTCTCTCTCTCTCTCTCTCTCTCTCTCTCTCTCTCTCTCTCTCTCTCTCTCTCTCTCTCTCTCTCTCTCTCTCTCTCTCTCTCTCTCTCTCGCTCTCTCTCTCTCTCTCTCTCTCTCTCTCTCTCTCTCTCTCTCTCTCTCTCTCTCTCTCTCTCGCTCTCTCTCTCTTTCTCTCTCTCTCTCTCTCTCTCTCTCTCTCTCTCTCTCTCTCTCTCCCTCTCTCTCTCTCTCTGTCACTCTCTCTCTCTTTCTCTCTCCTCTCTCCTCTCTCTTCAATCCACCTCTCTATTGTTGCAGTTGGTCTCTCTTGTTGTCGGGATGCAGGTCTTCATGGAAGGGCTCCTGCCCAGGTGCGATTCAAGCCGTTTCTGATGTTTAGTTTTTATTCGACACCACGGTTACGTACGTCACCATGGCTGCCGTCATCAATTCCAGCAGCAGGGTGGTCAAAGTGTCTCAGCGTATCCTTCATGCTTAGA
>NC_140383.1:9397500-9407500 GCF_054491055.1 Hypomesus nipponensis | reverse complement strand
CAGGAGATTACCAACACATTTGAATAATGGCAACTCTGCCAGAGACCAGGCAGCAGGCACAGAAGAGCTGCTAGACTTTTAATCCAACGCCCCCGGCATGTCTCCGCTCCTCTCCACTGTTGTGTCTTGGAGAGAAAACAACTTGTCATTGCTTCACAGAAAGAGACTTAATTGCAGCCCAAGCCGCCAAAGAATGGCACGATGCATTAATGTATTAGTCATTTGGAGAGAGATGGAAAGTGATGGAAAGGGAATAATATTTAATTAAACGGTGAGGCGAAGCAAATCAAATCCAACTCTGGGAGACAGAGTGACTCAAACTTGAAGGGTGACAAGGTATTTCCATGTTCGCCAAACAACCACACTGATTGATTAAGGGACGCACGAAAAAAGGAGGGAAAGGAAGATAGAATAGAATGAGTGACGGTGAAAGTGAGAGGGAGAGAAAGGCAGACATGTTAAGTGCATACCCCTACTACGGGACCTAAATACTGTATAATAGCTGTGCTCCCCGATGGCACACACAGAAAAACAGACAAGAACACACACACATACGCAGGCACAAAAACACACACATACAAACACACTATGCACACACACACGTACACACACACTGAGCTGCAGAGCAACAACTATGTTGGCGAGGCCTTCCTGGATGTTTTCCAGATCCAGACAGAGCTCCTCGCTGGAGCTCAGGTCTGTTGGTATTCTGGCTCAGCTTCGCTACGAGCCCCACAGAGAGTCTAGTCAAAACAGCCTGAAACAAGAAGAGGAAATGAAGAGCCTACACATACCAGAATGCCCTGCAGCAACAGTGGACCTTTAGGTTGCCAAGTTTGCCAACTCAACATTAGTGGTCATACAAACGCTGGAAGGCAGCGGCAGACAGGCAGACAGACAGACAGACAGACAGACAGACAGACAGACAGACAGACAGACAGACAGACAGACAGACAGACAGACAGACAGGCAGGCAGGCAGGCAGGCAGGCAGGCAGGCAGGCGAGAGGAGGTGGAGGGCCCCAACCAAGCAGACCAGGATACTATGTTTTCTCACTCTGCTTGCTCTGGTCCTCTGACCCAGAATATGGTATAAACTCAGTTTGTCAGCATTGAGAGGTTAAACGTTTCATAAAAGTCTGAAGACCACATGAGTAATGTGTTTTCATAAATGTCAACATGACCATCAAGACTAATTGTTATTCTGTAACATTAAATGTGAGTCTATACTGCAGTTCACTTTCACCAACATTAAATAAACCATAAAGTAACCAGGTATCCTTTGATCCCTGGTACTGGAAACTGCATTTAGTAATGAGTAAATCTGAGTGCCAATAATAAATAAACTTCATTACTGTAAACTGAAAAAATAAGCTCCCCAGTGAGAGTGCATGAAAGTTTTGATCAAATAAAAGTTGCTGCTGTAAGATCTGCACTTCCAAGAGGCCCAGGCTAAAGTGAAGTGGTTTTACTGTGATTCGATGAGGCAGAGAGTATAGTAATACTGAGGTCGTGTCACATGTGTCTTTGGGGGACGGCTCCATTCCATATCCTGGGGGTTTCCTTCATAAACAACAACCAGTGACCATCCCTCTCCGTCTCAGAAGAGTAGCTCAGAGCTAGTTACTGTAGCACAGTCTCTCACTGTCTCCCTCATCTCCCCTGTCTACTTCTTCTCCATCTCTCCTTGTGTGTCCCCCCCCCACCACCACCACCCCCCAACCCCTCTCCACTTACCAGAGGGGTGCCAGAGCGTGAAGGGGGCCAGACACTTATCCCATTACTGGAGCTGTTTCCTTAGGGTAGGGGTCAAGTGGATAGGGCCAACCAGACAACAAAGAACACAGCTAACGGAAACGGGAGAAGGATGTGTGTGTCGGCATGTGTGTGTGTGGGTATGTGGGTGTGTGTCGGCGTGTGAGTGAGTGTGTGTGTGTGTGTGTTGGTAATGTAAACGGAGGTGAGACCTTCCGTGGACTCATCTAGCTGAGTTCTACTGTACCTAGATCTTTCCTTGAGAAACCGTCAAGAAACCATACACATGCACACAAACACACAATCAAATACACCACCTTTCTGTGTGTGTGTGCGTGCATGTGTCACAGAGCGTGTATTGTGCGACTCTGTGCTCAGGGAGAGCTGCATCCCAGACAGACCACCCTGGACGTCCATTTATCTCCTAAATGGTAGGGAGGAAACAGACTACCCAATGTGATACGAATCCATCATAACACAGCCCACAGTACAGCCGCCCAGGCAGGCAAAACTAGTGCACATTCACAAAACAACCTGTTTATGATCATAGAGACACAAACAATGTTCCCTGCCTGCTATCAACGTCCTTTCCCTTCCCTGTGACACCCAGTTCCCTATTAAATGTTCAGTCTGAAAGAATACAGCCTGGGGTGACTGAACATTCTGCCCTGCCATTCCATGCTCTTTTCTTTGAGAGCTTTTTGAGTCAATGTAGTTTGTATTTTGTGCTTATATCTGTCTACAAGTCCAGCCCTGTGTTTATTCGCCACCAATATCAAGTAGCACAAAATCGGCTGTTGAATCTTTACTTTTGCTATGACTCACACATTGATTGTTGAACATCCATATTGCGTTGAACTGTTTTCACAAATACCCATTCTTCAGCTAAATAAAGTTGTCTGGCAGAGTATGAACTTCTGACAAATTCACTTCGCACTCGGATTTGAAATATGTAGATCTACCATTCAAATGTTTTTCTTTACAGTTAGGGTTAGCAATCTAACACAGACGCAGCCACACTACACACAGACTCAACCTGACTCAAGTTCTCAGTCTCTCTCTCTCTCCCTCCCTCTCTCCCTCTCTCCCTCTCTCCCTCTCTCCCTCTCTCCCTCTCTCCCTCTCCCTCTCTCTCTCTCTCTCTCTCTCTCTCTCTCTCTCTCTCTCTGTCTCTCCCTCTCCCTTTCTCTCCCTTGCTGCAGAGATGTCTATCTGCTTTCTCCCTAACCCCTGTCAGCCTGAGGGTTTGCTATCATACAGTTGGCAGGCCAACACAGTACTGAACGTGTTTGATGAGGAAGTCTGGTGCTTTTCCTCCTCTGCAGGACCGGCTGCCTCCCATGGCAGATCCGTGCCTCCTTTTCCACTCGCCCAATCTGACCCCTCCAGCAGGCTCCGCACCCCTGCTGTGAAAGAGAGGCCACGGAGCCAGGCTCCACCGTTCCTCTCCCATCCCGGAAATCAGGCTCTGAGATGGGTTGGACGTGACCCGCACCGTCTGGAACAGTCCGTGCAGATGTGTGTGTACGGACTGGGACCTGGAGATGAAGTCGGTGGTAGAAAGGCGGATTTGGTTGAGAATGTTCCATCTCGTTGCTTCACAGGCTACATCGTGATGGTAGAGGCTGTCAGGGTTGGGATACAGCTTAACAAAAATAGCTGTATTGTGTTTTTTACTACACTGGACCTCAGTGTACTAGGAAAGGTGCTGTGCTGCCTGTCTATCGTAGTGGGGGTTTTATTTAATCCCCACTGATGAGAGGCAGGACTATCTCAGCACATTATACATTCCCATGACCAACCAAGATAATGGGATGTCTCTTAAATATGCATTGTTCATAACTATTTGAAAAATATTCAATTATTTGCATTTTGCCGGCGGGTAAGACAGCGATGGGATTTGACCTGTGGAGCTTGTCAATCCGCTTGTCTCTCCTGCTCTAGGAAGGGCTACAGAACACACAGGGTACGGAATAACAAGATTCTCGCTCCGCATGTGATTTTCTGTGTGGTTATTGGGGAGTGAGAGAGAGAGAGAGAGAGAGAGAGAGAGAGAGAGAGAGAGAGAGAGAGAGAGAGAGAGAGAGAGAGAGAGAGAGAGTGAGAGAGAGAGAGAGAGAGAGAGAGATAAAAGAGGAAAGAGAAGAGAAAGAGAAAAGAGAAAAGAGAGAAAAGATGAGATGACAAAAATATACAATTAAAAAATTGCAGTTTTGAAAAGAAAAAAGAAAGAAACAAAGGAAAAAAAGGGGGAGTGATGGGCATGAATGTGTGCTTGTTGCGTACTCTTTTTCACTTGACAATTTTCCCAGGGTAAGACATAGTCCGAGTTGATTTCACAAGACAGGCTGACATGCTTTTTGTGTGGACAGCGGGCTAGACCATAATGGGAGTATTGTCAGTGGATAAGATACCCCCTCCTAATGTAACCCCTAATACTGTATCCAGCTATCATCATCCAGAAGCATCTCCCTCACAAGCTTGCAGCCTTAGTATTCATTCAAGCAGCACATGACACTCTATATTCCTTCTGCCAACAACTGCCTGCCTCCGAACAGAGAAATGTATTTATCCCTAGAAATTGGGATAAATATCAGTACAACACACCAATGTCTGTATCTATTACTGTAATATATGCTTACGGTACTTTGGGCTCTATAAAACGTAATTGTTTTTGCATTAATCAGGCCCTGGTGATTTCCCACACTACATAACCACTCACACTCTGAGTGCAGATGGAATGTGTTCCAGGAGACCATCTTGAAGGAACAATACAGTCTGACAAGCATTCATAGTCAATGTTGTTATTTCTAATAAGCAACAATCCCATGACCATGGAGAGCCCTGTTATGGTTCAATGAACACGAAAAGCGAAGATGCTGAACAAGAGGTTGTCTGATCCATCGACGCTGTCTATTGAACGTGAGTCCGGCCTTAGCCATCTTCCTCTCTCTTCAAACCCTATTACCGCCTCCCTCAGTTCTGCATGAGTGTCCTTGAGAACATAGTTAATCAATCCCTTTATTAAAGACATTGCTCTGCTATTCGTCCAACCCCATTGCACTCTAATCAAAGGTTTTCCCCTAAAAAGCTGCTAATTTGCTGAGTGGGAGAAATATTCTCTGGATTTCTGCACTTTATACACACCGGTGTGTGTGTGTGACTCTGTGTGTGAATGTGGGAGGCTGTGTGTGTGTGAGAGAGCGGGCCTGTGCGTGGCTGTGTGTGTGTGTGTGCGGCTGTGAATATACCACTCCTGTATTATTCCCCGCTGGATCACATCTTGTAATTTGCACGGATCTAGAACCGGAGCGGTGATAAAGCCGTCTGATGCTGATGCTCTGATTTCACGGACTCCAAGGTTTCCTCTGATCAATTCCTTATTGTGGCCCAGTGAATACAGCGACGGTAGAGGCATCAAAGAGGGCGGTTGGAGGCTGGGGCTGAAAGATGGAGAATGGAGGCTGTGGCTGGTGGCAGAGGCCACATGGGAAGGCTAATGATGTAGCTGATAAACTGTACGGACTTGACCTTAGAGTCATCAGATTTAGCTTAAGTGCAAGCTGTGCTGCTCGGACCCAGCTGACCCCAGAGGCCTCTGCTCTGAGGAAAAGGGGGAAGATAAACTTCAAAGTCAAATGGCGTAAAGTGGAAGCTTGTAAAAAAATGGGCTCATGGAAGTTGGAGCAGTACAGTTGGTGGATAAACGGATGTGAAGACGGTTTGTCCTAGAGGTGACCTTTACTGTGGGGCAGAAGGACTGCCAATGAGAGAGAGCGAGAGAGAGAGCGTTTTTCTGTCACACCATCTGACATAGGACATCAAGAGGATGGATCAGCCAAGACCAGGGTCACCCAGTCTCCGACTGAAAATGGAACAACACTACCCTCCCCTCACCGCAGCCCTGTGGCCCTGGTCTCACCCCACCCTATGCCCACGGCCCTAGTCCCACCCCAACCCAGCCCAGTTCTGCCTGGCCCACAGCCATAATCCTGGGCAGGGACCCGGGAAGGCCTGTTCGACAGATACAGAGAGTGAGCTGCCGTCTGACAGACCACCACTGAGCTGTCACCTCTGGGACACCAGGCCACCAAAGGGCCCTGGGGGGGACAAATTGTGAAGGCCAGAGCAGACCAACGCTCTCTCTCTCTCGAGATACACTCATCCCAACACTGTCAGTCTGTCACTCCTTGTCCTCTCCTAAACGCTCCTAATGACTGTCTGGATCTGCACAGCTGACTGACAGAAGACATGCAACCGATTCACCAAAATAAAACCTAACATTTGAAAAAAAAGCTCAAGTAAAATATGTTGTTTGGATACATTCGTCAATCTAAACAAATACCCCCATACACTTACACGAGCATGGGAAGAGACAGACGGAAGGTGTCTATTTGAGATATTTATTGAGATGTAGAGGGGGGGCGTGAGGAACAGTCCCATGGAAATGTGCCTGCGTTGGCACATTCCCAGAAACTGCATTATACAACAAAAGAACGAGATGATGTTTGTGTCACCGCATTTTCTAATATTCATACATTACATTTTCCAACTTAATTGGAATCTGTCAGAGCACATTCTCGGTGAGAGGCATCACTGCTGCGTTGGGGCCGTTTTCACTGAGATAAGATGCAATAAAGGAGAGAAGTGGATTGGGAGAAGGGAATGAAATGCAATTCAGTCAATGCGAGTCAAAAACACATTATGGAAGTCTGTAGAGAGTCAGCAGCAAGGGGGCTTCTCTGGGTGCCGCTGGTGCGTGATCCACACTTGCATTCAACAGCCCGGCACTCTATCAAACGCACAAGCTACATCCAGGGTGCACACACACACCCACACACACACACAAACACAAGCACACACAATGTTCAAATATCCACACCGCTATTATGGGTGAAAGACACACAAACGCACGCACGCACACACCAACACATCCAGATTAGCAGAGGGAGGAACTATTACGGAGTGAGGTCAGAGTGAAGGCTAGCCAGGAGAGAATGATATAGAGAGGAGGTTAAAGTGTTAGCGCCCCAGGGAGGAAGAAAGACGAGATGGAGGAAGAGATCAGAGCTAAGAAAGCTGGCCCGCCTCTTCTGAGTGGAGCAAGCAAACATCCCTCATCTTTGAAAATGAAGGGTCAAAGAAGCCTTCTCAAGAATGAACCCATATTCCAGGGTGCATGTTGACAGCCCCCACAGTTCACTGTACACGGTCTCTCCGCTAGGCACCCTTGTGCGGTATGTTCAGAAGTTGGGCAGAATTAGTGGGAAAAAAAAAGTTGGACGATCCCATGTTCAAGTGTGCTGGACTACTGGGCGTTCTCTAATCATCCAAGAGCTTCAGATAAATTTGTATGGAACAAAATTAACAGAATACGGTAAGATCTCCGATATGAAGAGTGGATGCACGTACTGATACTCAAAGATAATTCTACCCTGTCCAAATGTTTGTAAGGAGCTGTTTATAACCTTGTTGCCGAAATGATTTGGGCCAGAGTATACAAGCAAATATTAGCAAATATTAGCTTTGATAATACAAAAGGTGAAGGGTCAATGAGACTGTAACCTTCAGAGGTAGTGTGTCCGGCAAAAAGGCACACACAGCATCACACATCGAAAGGAGAGAGACAAAAAGAGATGGGGGGAAAGGGGAATTCACATTGGACGTTCCATGTGAAAAGCTACTTCAGGTGATTAGGCTAGAGGTTTGGTGGAATTGAGGCTGAAGACCCCTCATTACAGGCAAAGCTAAATCCCAATCATCACAAATGCCCCATTAGCAATCTTTTCTGGTGTGCCTGTCAGTGATTCTGGCAATTTGTACTAAATTGGTTTCTCAATTGTTCAGGCTAAGTTGCTCTGTAATGCTGGGTTTAAAAAACTCACTAAATTAAGCAAAAGGCTGAGTGAGGGTGAGGCAGGGAGAGAGAGAGAGAGAGAGAGAGAGAGAGAGAGAGAGAGAGAGAGAGAGAGAGAGAGAGAGAGAGACATAGACAGAGACAGAGAGGGAGAAAAACAAATAGATAGATTAGTTAGATCAAAGTGGAAAAATACATACCGTGTTTTCCGGACTATAAGTCACACTTTTTGTCATAGTTTGGCTGATCATGTAACTTATTGTCAGGTGTGACTTATAGACTTACAAAAGTTTGAATTGAATGGGAAAATGTGTCCAAACTTTTGACTGGTACTGTATATATCAAAATATATTCTATAGAATATATTCAAAATAAATGTGATTGATAGCCCGGTGCGACTTATATGTTTTCTTTCTATTCATGACGCATTTCTTGATTGATGTGACTTATTCTCCGGAGCGACTTATAGTCCAAAAAATACGGTAATAAAAAACAAAACATATGGTGAAAATTGAACTGGAGAAACACAGTGTGTGTGTGTGTGTGTGTGTGTGTTTGTATACGATATTTCAAAACCTAAAAAAGTTTCAACGCCAAAGCATGGTTTCATCAATCCAGAAACCCTGGCATGCATAAAACACCTCTGAGATTCCCTGTCACTAATCGAAGGGTGCTGTGGAAAGGTGAGGTACACAGTATGTGATGAAACACAGACATCAGCTGTGAATGACAAACAGTCACACACTGTCAAGACACAATGTGACACAACCACACCAGCTGTGTGTTTGCATCAATGAGGAAGCCCTAGGGCTCCCTGAGAATCAACATATCACATCAAAAAACATACAATATTGCAAATCACAGTCATCGTCTCCTGACTGCCACAACACTACATGATCAGCGAGAACTGTACAGCCAGACCAAAGACACTCCTTCACTCGTCACTAGACTGAGCGAGCGGCGGTCAGTCGGTCCTCGCACCCCCCAAAGAGGCAACAATGAAGCAAGCGCGACAAAGTCAGGTGTCAAAACAGGCCGGCAACACTGCAAATGTCAGCCATGGTGAGACTCTCAGCCCAATAAACACACACACACACACACACATCCACGTAAACAATCGCCAAACGCATCCTCGCCCCCGCAGTAGCGCGCTCTCGAGGCACAGCAGCTCCACGAGCAGAGAGCACAGCGGCCTGCGAGGAACATCTGGAACAGAAGTCGGATAAAAGTCAAACAAAAGCTGCCTCTGGCTGGGAGCCAGAGGTGACACATGCACAGGCCATGAGCCCACCAGAGCCAGAAACACACACGACTTTGAGAAAGACCCTGGCTACCATGGGCCTCGAATGATTCGACGGACCCACCACAGCACGAATCAAGAGGGGGATCCTAGACAGCACGGCTTTGGTTTCATCATCCTCAATCTTCTGCAGCTAACACTGCATCCTCGGGAGTCAGCCAGCACGTGCCCACAGGGAGAACGCAAGCGAGTGATGGTGAGATATTTCCCCCAAAATAGTTTGTCATTTCATTGACCAACTGGGGCGAGGGACTATTGCCGTAAGCTGGTGATGCAGGTCTGGCTGAATGTCTCACGGAAGGCCCCAGAGGAAGGCAGTGGTGAAGCATCACTGAACATCAGATAAGCTTCACAATCATGATAGCAGCGAGACATCAAAAACGTTCTGCAAGCTTTGCTCAGCGGATTTAATAGAGAGTTGCCGGTGGGTTTTGTAGTGTGAGGTGATGTAAAAAGTACATTTGTCAAATGGGGGAACAAACACACCCTGTACATGCACAGAGATACACAACATGCACATGTACTACGTACAAAGACACACACACGCACACACGCACACCGACAGACAGACAGACAGACAGTAGTGGCTCTGCATGAAACAGCCATACTGTATCGCTTTGATTGATTGTTTAATACACATGCACATATATGTGCACCCCTCCTACATACCCACAAACACACAAAATTACACATGCACAGACACACAAACATACACACACACACACACATACACACACACACACACACGCACCCACACACAGACATCCTGTCAGTCAACTGTGCCTGCAGTATCTTCACAGAGGAATTTGGAATGAGTGGTTGCTGAATATGTATGTCTGTTTGAGTATGTGTGTGTGAGTGTGTGTACATGTTTATGTGTGCATCGTGTCGGTGTGTGTTAGATAGATGTCATGACATCGAGCGTAGAGAGAGGGGTTCACATTACCTCATTCTGTCAACTGGATTTGTCAAGGGACCACACACACGCACACACACGCGCACACACACACACACACACATTCACACACACACGGGGGACACCACTCATTTCTCATGCAGGTCCAGACACGACTGCTCTTTGATAGAAAT
>NC_140383.1:9390000-9392500 GCF_054491055.1 Hypomesus nipponensis | reverse complement strand
ATCTTCCACAGACTGGCTCTTTTGTGCAGCTTCTAACCAGGTCTAATTTGGAGGCCGACAGCTCGCTAAATGCACTCCACTCTCCCTGGCAGCAAGGTCTCGGCGGCTGCCCAGTTCGCTCATAAACAAATGAATTGCCTCGCAAACACAATTCATGGGCTATGCAGCCCCCTGTCCCCCACAATTCCCCCATACAGACACACACAGACACACCCATGCATGACCTCCGTGCTCCTGATCTGGCTGGCAGGTGTAGCCCAGCTTGCTGTGGAGCTCCGGCACCCGGCCACACGGGGTGACCACGCCCGCCTCAGAGAGAGCTCTAGAGCGGTTACGCAATACGACCCTCCTCGGTCATGAGAGGGGGTGTCGCAGGCCCCCGCACTCGCTGTGGAGTCACGTGACAGCGTCCGTGCGCGGGCAGCCCCCGCCGCACATGTCCAGAACAAAGGCGCGCGTCGCCTTCGACGGAAAAGGGAGAACGGTGACCTTGGAACGATGGATCAAAACGGAAACGGGACAGAAAGCAGCCGGCCGTCTCGGTTCTCGGTGTCTTCGTCTGCGACGGTGACCGTGCGTGACCTTGGCGCTGGACTGTACGCAAGTAGAGGCCTGGCTGTGTCTCTCCGTGTGCGGGCGTGTCTGCGCAGCGCCGAAGCCAACCTCCACGGCATCCATGAGCATATTGTTCATCACACACGGAGATGTAACACACACACGCACGCACGCAACACACACGCACACGCACCAGCTGCGCTTGTATGGCTGGGGTCTTCCCACTGCTGAGATGTGAAATGGATGTGTGTGTGTGTGTGTGTGTGTGTGAAGTGGGCGCCTGAGAGGGGGAAGCAGGTGCACACCACAGCTCAGTGAGCGGCAGGAAAACACTTTCACACACACCCTCAACCTCCAACAGACCCTGACCGTCATCTCCTCCCTGTCTCTCCCCACACTGGCACTTTCACCCTAGTTGTTGGGATTGTTGTTTTTATGCACATATTTTAATATTCATCTGTCATGAACCGTGTTTTGTTAGGGTTTAAAGGTGGTCTATTCGTGTTTCGGTAGGGGGGGAGGGAAGCACTGGTACTAGACATGCTAGTACCGTAGATGCACACAAAGCCTTTGTGATTGTGCTTGCATATGCGTTTGCTTTAGGCGGCACAACATGTTGAGGATTGAATGCAGGGCACTGTTTTATTGAGGTATCACCAAGGACATTCCGAATGAATGCTGGAGCATCAGACCAACTATATGACTATTACTGTAACAATGAAAGTGAGATCCTTCCTCCATCTGGGAGTGAGGCTGAGTGCACACCTCAGAGATTGAAGTGACGGCAGCACTTGGCATTGACATTGTCACTTGCACTACTGTCTAGTGTGCATGCTGGAGGGTTACGGCATTCACTGACATCCCTGTGGTTGATAAATGTGCTTCTCAAGTGAACATCGAGCGCGCGTGGTGTCTGAGTGTGTGTGGGCTATGTGTGTGCGTGAGCGCATTTGTGTGTGTGTGTGTGTGTGTGTGCGCGTTGGTATCTGTGTGTCGACGAGTGAGTCTGTGTATGTGTGTGTGAGTACGTGTGAGTGCTGGCATCTGTGTATCGACTGGTGTCTGTATGTGCGTGGGTGTGTATCTGTATCTGTGTGTGTACGAGACTGGTGAAGGAATAGGACTGCGGTGTGTATTCTGTCATCCTCTTCTCTCTATTCTCTCTAATCCAGTCTGCCTCTCAACAGGACAGCCTCACCCCCCCCCCCCCGCTCCATCTGGCCCCGCCCCTAAGATGGATCCTCTCGTATACAGTACCTGGGCATCCCACCACTCTCACACACACTCAAACACACACTCACTTATATTTTCAATATGTCTCTCGCTACACTCGCAAACGTTGAAGGGTATGGGAAAGCTGGTATTTGATGGGATCTGATCTAACAATGACAAACATAGGAAACTCAAGCGCCACTGATCACTGATACCGTGCATCGGCTGGAGCCACACTCTCTAAATGCCGGAGATTGACTGCAGCTACATGCTAAAATGGCTGCTAAGCTAACGAGGCTAACACATCTGTCAGGACCGCTGACGTGGAGACAAGGCCAGTGCTGCTCAATTAGCTGTTGTTTGACACAGTGCAAGTGACAGCAGTACAAAATTATTCGAGAAGCAGAGCTTGGCGATTTGGTAAGGCACCTGCATGCTCAGTCAGCCAAGCTGTATGTAAATGAGCCAGCCGTTGGACAGTGAATAGTTTGTCAAGACGCCGCTGCACCTTCTCCCCCTCCGTGGCCCGTCTCTGCAAACAAATATTTATCCATCTGCATCTCAACTTCCGCCTCTCCTCTCTTCACATTTTGTACTTGTCTGTCCTCTTGCTCTTCACCATCCATCTCGTTCACCGACTTTCCGTCTATTTACATGAATCCCTCTCTCTTTCTCGAGCGCTCTAGGTGTGTTCTCGTGTTTCCGGTAGAACCCATCAGAAACTCGGCTCAAC
>NC_140383.1:9212500-9387500 GCF_054491055.1 Hypomesus nipponensis | reverse complement strand
CTAAATCTATGCATCGCTTCCACGCCCGTCCTTAACGAATGGGCCTCGGGCTGTGTTCGCTACAAAACCATCTCAATGTTACTTGAGTGGCAGTGGCACATCATTATGAAGACGTCTCTTCGCGGGGGAGGGAGGCGGCGTTGACGTGCAGCCGGAGCCGAGCCACACATGGAGGAGCCAGGCGAGCGAGACGGACCACTCGAGTTGTGAAGACCCTCGGCAGTGAAAGAGAGAGGCCGGCCCCCTGTGAAGAGCGCCCCGGACAATGTGCCGGGAGCACAATGGAAGCATTACTCAGAGGCTGAAAGAAGACAGGCCTTGTAAGAAAGCGACGGACGGAGAGTGAGAAAGAGAGAGAAAGGGACGGAGCGAGAAGGCGCGCGCGTGACGGGAGATGGAGAGGAGAAGGACATGGTTGTTTTATTCCCCCCCAGTGAGGATGAATATGGCGCGTGTGTGTGGAGGGGGGGGGGGGGGGAGGAGGAGGGAGGGAAGTTGTCCATTGTGCAAAGGAATGGATGTACACATCAGGGCTGGGGTCGTAGCTCCGTGAAGACAATCTGCTCTCCCTCTCTATCAGTCTCCAGCATTGTCCCCCGGGGGTAGGTCTACCTTCGCCTGCTAGCGAGACTCATCTCAGTTTAATGTTAAGGGAGGGAGTGTTTTCATTCATTAAAGAAGGCACCATGGGGAGAGGACGGCCTTGGTGGTGCTTGGTGTGCCCAATGAGAAGCCTCCTAATATATCTGTCCTTGTGGGACTAGACAAGAGCTGTTCATTACAAACTGGGTATGGAGGTTTAATTGAGTGTGCGGCTTGATACTGTGTGTGTGTGTGTGCCAGGGAGAGATAGAGCAAGAAAGGGAGGGGGTGGGTAGAAAAATGGACATATGTTGATATATTTTATATAGATATAGATTATTTCCGGAATCTTGTATGTCTTTGTCAGGTTCATTTTGAATAACTGAACCTGTGAAGATTTATGCTGGCACATCACCACAAAAACACAAAACATCCATGACTAAATACAAAAACAAAGAAGCCACAAAGTATCACATCCCTGGAATGAAGAAAAAAGGTGTTTTGTTTACCCGTATGAAAATGCCCTCTCAAGCCCAAGCACATACATGAAAATTCACTTTCTCTACATATTTGTAAAATAATGAGGGCTCTCCAGCTGTTTCTCACTGACTCTCCATTTCGTTCAGCTACCTTCATTCTCTAGCTAATACTCCCCATCTCTCCGCCCCTCGTCAGTACTATGGATACGTCTTCCCTGCCAAACATCTCTCTAGTCAGATATTTGCATCACTACCCATCATTTTTACCTCAGAGCTAACTTTGCTTGTGTTACGTCAAACAGCAGCAGTGTTACTCCTTCAGTTCAAACACATGATACAGAGTTTGCTATTGATCGCTCAATGTTTTTAAGGTCTTAGGTTTTACTTGAGAAGAATATGACCATCCATATCCAATAACCACTGATAGGTTGTGTGAGAATGCTCCTGAGCGAGAATGCTCCTTTCAGAACCTAGTTAATCATTTTTTCTTTTTTGTACACGTTTAACCTTATATTTGTTTGAACCATCCCAGACATCCTAGCATGTGTGAATTAATTTAAGGAATGTCATGAAGTTAATTTCAGACATGAACAAAAAAAAAAAACATACAGATCCATGGTGAACTTGGGACTGATAAGCGGAAAGGAAAAGTGAACTAATTGGAAATTAACCAACAATTAGATTGCATCACTTTCAAATATCTGTGATTTTTTCAAGTACAATTCACAATCAGCATTGCTGAATGCTATCATGGCATTTTGTAAGCATTTACTCAGCTGAGAGAGGTGCAATGCAAACATGAGATGTCATTGATTAGCTGATTGATCGGGCGTCTCCTTGGTGGCCTGGAACAGTCTTGCTTCAATACTGGGACCTGAAGACAGTAGTGGCACTCAGCCATCTCATTAAAACACGGTCTCTGCAAGTCCAGCACCAGGGGAGCCCGAGTGAAACACCACACCACCTCAACAATAAACACATGAACCACACACACACACACACAATCACACACCCACACACATATGCACACATGCAAGCACTCAGCTACTCACAGGAAGTCAGGTCATGAAATGAGTCAGACTTTTTACTCTCAATCTGTTTTGTTAACTAATCACAAAGCATGCAGGCATATTTTTCTAGCCATTTTATATGTGGCCAAACAGAAGTTTTGGACCTGGCTCTGTGATGGGTAGTGTGGTCATTTCAGCAGTCTCTCCTCAGAGTTCTTACACAGATCACAATATCAATCTCATCTGCTTTTCTGCCATTGTGCTGATACCCTAATCTACACAATAACACACCTCCAACATCTTCCCACACTGACCTGTGATTCCTCCTTCAACCCCCCTCTCTTTACCTTGTCCGTCATATCCACCCTGCAAGAGTTTTAGTTTTTGACACACCCTTCCTGCGTCTTGGCCTTATGCGTGACCGCTGTGACATTCTGAGGGAGAGGATGGCGGAGGAGAGGAGAGTGGAGGAGAGGAGCGGAGGAGAGTAGACAAGAGCAGAGGAGAGGGGAGGAAGTGGAGCAAAGAGGAGAGGAGAGTCTTCAAGAAAGCATCACCTCAGTCTTAACAGAGTAGCAGAGCCAAGCAGAGCCCGGCTTATGCTCACTAGGGCACACAGCCTGCTAATGGAGGCTGGAGGAGGATTAGGGCATTGGAGAGATCAGGAAGACAGGCTAGCGCAGAGCCACACAATTCACGAGTCCCAGCTGGAGGACCAGAAAACATCCCAGAATAGTGTGGAGGGGCTCTGGGGGCCTCTCAGGGCCAGGCGAGGTTACATGGCAACAGCAGCCAGGGGAGGGGGCTGGAGCGGTCAAAACACTCTGTCGTCTGGACACTACTGTAAAAGAGCAGTTCTCACTGCCAGTCACTTCAGCCAGTTGCTTACATAGCTTCTAGTGGACGTCATCTAACAGCCAGCATTCAGACCGAGAGCTGAAGTGCAGGCATGCGTATGTGTGCATCCAATATCGTCCAGTATGTGTGTCTACGGACCAATTACTGGCAGGTGACTTTGTGTCCACCTGCTCCGTTTGTCCTAAGCTGGTCTTGTGACCCCTGGATGAGGTTGTGACCACCGGGGTCGCCTGCACACAAACAGGTCACAGATAATGAGGCTGTGAGGTCATCTGTGGGCACTACACCCTCCACCTCCTTATCTCGTTGCCTGTGGGGCCTGCCTTTGATGTGCTGCCTTTGAAAGACTTTTGGGAGAGTTCTAGGTGAAACAAGGGAGGGGTATGGAGAGAGAGAGAGAGAGAGAGAGAGAGAGATTGCATTTAGACGTCACTGCCAACTCAAATATGCAACCTGTCTGTCTGGCAGGGAGACATAGCGAGAGAGAGAGAGAGAGAGAGAGAGAGAGAGAGAGAGAGAGAGAGAGAGAGAGAGAGAGAGAGAGAGAGAGAGAGAGAGAGAGAGAGAGAGAGAGAGAGAGAGAGAGAGAGAGAGAGAGAGAGAGAGAGAGAGAGAGAGAGAGAGAGAGAGAGAGAGAGAGAGAGAGAGAGAGGAGAGAGAGAGGTCGTACCATTTGGAGAGACAGAGACTAGGGAGGAGAGAGGATTGAGGAAGGAGAGCAGAGGACAGATAATTGGACTAATGAACACGGCCCATCCCCAAACTTCCTTCTTTCCATCCTCTAAGGGGGGTCACACAAGTCAAGTTCAATACACAGCTTACAGACATACTAGGTAAATAAGTAAGTAAGAATGCAAGCGTGTGTGTTCATAACGTCCTGTGAAACACAGTCTGGCATGTGACATCTTCCTGTCAGCGTCCTATTTCACAGTTCCTCGCATCGTCGATAAACCTGGTTCCTGTCTTTCTCTGTCTCTCTCTAGTTCTCTCCTCCCCCTTCTTCCTTCTTTTTTTCTCCTCCTCCTCAGTCGCAGGGCAGCTTACGCGTGCGAACAGTTGAAGAGTGTGCCATCACTTCTGCTGTGTGCATAGTAACCCAGCATATTCTTCTGGGGCAGCACTTTCAGAGCCCTCATGCCATCGGAGTTTCTATCTGTTTTCAACAACCTGCTGCCAAAACAGTGGTCTGGAAAACTTTTGTTTGACCCAATTGGCTGTTTTCTGGTAATCCTGTAATCATATCAAACGTGGCTCCTATGAAAAGTGCACTATGTATCAAATAGGCTCGATTGATTTCATGTGATTGAGTTGGCCTTTTGTTAAGGACTGCGCAACTTTCTGTGCCCAGGGCAGTATGTATGGCAGGATTAACTGGACTGATTTCAGCTTCTCTGCTTCACACAGCCTCAGGTGCTGCTACACCCTGTCTGTCCTCTTTATTGTGGTCGGCTCTTCAAACACGCACACACTCACACGCATACACACTGACACACACACACACACACACAGATACACACAGCCACGCACATCAACATGCTACACACACAATCTTGATTGTTGGACAGTAGCCAGGTATCCGTGGCAAAGGACTACAAGGTAGGTAAGGGGAGTATTGTGTGGACAGATTTATGGTCCTGATTGCTCTGTTGCACTCTATTACCGGTGTAACAGGTTGGGGTAGTGTCTTTATGTATGTGTGTGTGTGTGTGTGTGTGTGCATGTGTGTGTGCTTGCTATGTGGTTGAAAACTGACGTGTTCCTACAATATGTGCAGACAGATGGTGATAAACACTTATGACTGACAAACACAAAACACAACAAACATCTCACTGGCGTCTCGGCTTCAGTGTCTGTCAATCAATGGAGAGAACGAGTGGCTTTCGTACCGAGTCCTAGAGATATCCTATGCAGTCAATATCACTGTGCTGCAGCAAGTGTTCATCTCTAAAGCCTCCTTTTCACACGTCCAATGAACTTTGCCTAGCCTGAGAGCCGAGTCTAACTGAGAGGGCTTAACATGGGGCTGCATTGTGCTCACGTGTCCAAATGTGTGACCTTTGACCTAGCCTGCCCACTTTCCTGCTACGCGCTGGTGATCTTCACCTGTCTGATTTACATTTCGGTCTGCTCTGACAATTTAATTGGACAGTCAGGGCCCACAAAGCAGCTGACCTAATAAACATGGAATAATCTCTCGGCCAGGAGTCTGACATTCATAGCAAACAATGAACAATAGGTTATGAATCACGCCCACGGCGGGCCTGCATAGATGTGGGCAGGTAAGGTGTTGGAAGGCTGTGGGTTGGTGTCCAGTCTGACTTGCTGCCAAGTCTACTCATAACCAGCCCAAGGCACTGAAAATCTGATCCCAAAGACACTTGACCCAGCCTCAGACCGAGAGTCAGCTCCAGCCCCAGCCTTAGCCCCAACCTCAGCCTTAGCCCCAGCATTAGCCCAGCTCTGCCCCAGCCCCAGCCCCAGCTTGGGCCCATGCCAGCTGTATCAGACAGCTAGCTCATTGGTGAGCGCTGCACGTCCCCACACTAGCCAGGTGCTCATATGGAACAGCTTTCCAGAGCTGGCCCCACAGCTGCAGCTGAGACTGCCCAGCAGGCTGACCTCTTTATGACTGCTAACGTGGGAACAGATTTCTTTAGTGACCCAGGTGCCACTGTCCAACTGCAGCCCCTACCTCTGGACAGCCCCAGCCTTGGGAGGGTCACTAACGGGGAGGCCTACTGAATAGCGACCTGGGCACAACCATGCCCTCTAACTGCATCTTTAAGTGTCATCTTCTGGTCTGGTATCTATGACTTATCTTTCTACAAATGTGGAAATACTGTACGTCAATGACAACTCATACTATGGTTCCTATCAATTTCCTGTGTATACTACCTCTGAGACCTAGATTTGACGGGGTGGACAAGAGTTCTTTGCATCATATCTTTACTGGCGCCAGGTGAACAATGATAAATTATGGAGTCAGTTGTAAAAAAAGAAGAAAAAAACTACTCTGTACACATGACCTAGAAAGTTCTAGTGAAACGTGTGCAAGGTATTCAACTGTGGTCTGAAAGCTAACCAGTTACTCTGCATAACAACACCGCATAACTTATTGCACAACAGTTAAGGCAGGTTGAGAAATTAAGGTGCATATATTTTAAACCACTCTTAGAATGGTTCAAGGTGAGAGAATAACTCTCACCATGTAAAGCAATTGTATTTGATTACATTTCAAAAGCAAACCAACAGTCCCAAATGTTTTCCCATCCACACAAATCCAATAGGGACACTTTTACTGAGATTAGCCAATGTTTGTTCACAGTAGATAAGGCACATGTGTAAATAGTCGTATGTGCATAAGGTAAATGTTCTGTCGTGTGTGTGTGTGTGTGTGTGTGTGTGTGTGAGTGTGTGCGTGCCTGTGTATGCTTACTGTACAACCCTGTGTGTTTCATATTGTTGTGCTAACAGTTCACACATACAGATGTTATGGCACAGATGGAAAACTATAGAGCTAAACGCCTTTCACCATGTTCATTACTGGTGTGTAGGTTGCGTGTACATTGTGATGCATCGTTTCTTTACGGGAGAAGGCAGCCAGTCCTAACAGTTATGCTGTGGGAGCATCGCTGCACACAGGGGTGACACATGTAGAAGGCTTTCACAGCCAAGCCACAGAGAACACAGCTTTTCAGTAAGATGCCTTCCAGTCACTCAAGACCTCTCTCTCTCTTTCTCTCTCTTTCTCTTTCTTGCCCTCTCTCTGTCTCTCTGTCTCTCTCTCTCTCTCTCTCTCTCTCTCTCTCTCTCTCTCTCTCTCTCTCTCTCTCTCTCTCTCTCTCTCTCTCTCTCTCTATCTCTCTCTCACACACTCCCACAAATGAGTAGTAAGTCTCCCTTACGTGAGCAGTGACAGAGAAGTTTATACCTGTTCATCTGCTGTTGGTATTTCACTTGGGGACAATACATAATGAAGGCAACTTCCATAGTACATGCTTGTGTGTGCGTTTTTGTGTAGGTGCGTGTGTGAGAATGTGTGTGAACGACAGTGTATATATTCACTCTCGATGGCAGTTGGATCAAGTCGGATTGTTGTTCAGAAAGAGCCAACAAGAACCAAAGAAGATGCACCACATTACCTGAAAGAGAAGAGAGAGAGAGAAGGGAGAGAAAAAAACATTTGTTTTATTTACACCCAGTACAGGTTACATGATCAGAAACATACCTTTACAGACTTGAGTATGCATGCCTGACAATAGACTGCTTTAAGTTTGTGGCAAATGGGTTTGTGCGATGTGCCCATGCGCACAACAAACACAGTAAACAAGGTGCCCAAGGTAATGCAAATTTCAATCTGGACATTTAATCTGATCGTTTCAGTCAGGCAAAATGACAGCCTTATGAAGTGGTTTACAGAGGATTGGTATGAAAGAGTCCTTGTATCTCCCTCCCTCCCTCCCTCCCTCCCTCCCTCCCTCCCTCCCTCCCTCCCTCCCTCCCTCCCTCCCTCCCTCCCTCCTCCCCCTCTCCCCCTCTCCCCCTCTCCCCCTCTCCCTCTCCCTCTCCCTCTCCCTCTCCCTCTCTCTCTCTCTCTCTCTCTCTCTCTCTCTCTCTCTCTCTCTCTCTCTCTCTCTCTCTCTCTCGCTATGTCTCCCTGCCAGACAGACAGGTTGCATATTTGAGTTGGCAGTGACGTCTAAATGCAATCTCACAATGCAAGGCTCCAGTGACAGGGCCAGAGAGTTTAACCCTTTCAGTCCTGGAGGAAAGGAAATCAATCACCAGGAAATGGCACATGCAGCCAGCTCCGAGCACCCCCCCCCCCCCTCCCCCAGGACACATCCAATGGTACTGTGAAACACTAAATGTCGGAAAAACTAGAAAGATCTATTCGCCAATAACCACATGTGAATGTAACAGGTTGACCCCAGGACAAACTCCAGAACAATTTTCCTCAATTTTCTCAAATGATTTCCTTAGCTTCTCTTTTCACCGCTGCAGTGTATATATATATATACCTAATCAATGTGCTCACAGTTTCAATGTGTGTGGCTACGCTTCTGTGTATTTGTGCTCTTTTCTTTTTGACAATGCATCAGCTAATGCTAGCATAATGTGTGCGAACGTATGTTAATGTCTGTGTGAGTGTAGGAAAGGTTTGATTGAAGGCTTAGCCAGTTTTGGAGGCTGGCAAGGGCACCAAGGCTGCAGTAAAGCTCCAGAGTGTATTGATTTGAATGAAGTTAATATTCCCTTAATCTTAGCATTGGCTCTGCCGTCAAACAGGATGTGATGGGATGGTAGCAGGCCAGGGTGAATATGAGGAAAGGAGAAAACTGCACCCACAGGGTTGGATATGACTCCCCTATATGTACGCCTTTCTCTCCTGTTAATTACCCCTTCATTATCCCCCCCCCCCCCCATGCTCTAAGGGTCACCCCATAAAAACATATATATCCAGATATATCATGGATATCTTTGACTGTAGGTCTGTCAGCCTACAGTACATCTCATCAGTCCACAACTCTGCTGAGCAGAATAGGAGCTGGCAGGATGATCCAAGGATCATTAGATCCATGGATATATAGAGGATCTAACGATCGCGGAGAGAGACTACGTCGTCTTTTTTACACACTACCGTGACAAGATCTCAGCTGGTTTATAGGCATGTGTGTGCGTGTCCAATATTATTTTTGGAACACCTTTTTGGATTAATTTATTTGCTCTCGAGACCGAATGAAAATAAGTTCTAAGGTAGAAAAAGGAGCATGAAAGAAACCATGGCCTTGACCCTGAGCCGATAATGAAATGATTCAGACATCAGTCGCATCAGTCTATCTCTCCCACGATATCTCCCACTCCTCTTTCCCTCCCTCCTTCCCTTCCCTCTCCCAGTGGTGTCAGGCAGGGGCAGTATTAATTAATCAGGGCCTGAGGCCAGGTAGGCAAACACTTCTCAGTGTGTTCAACAACCTCCACTACATTTCTGACTGACAGTTTGTTTTTAAATGACCCCCCTCGCTCACACATCCAAAGTCCACTCTCCTCTCATTCCCTTTCTCGTTGCCTCTCTCAGTCCCCCCCCCCCTCCCCCCGGACAAAAAAACGATTGTCTTGTTACTTTAGTCACAAACATTATTCAATAAAAAGTGCATTCGAGTGGATAATGCTACTGTCCCTTAAGGCAGCAGCGTCGAGGCAGACTGGGTACTCCCTGTTCAACCTGCCCCTGCTGTAGGAGGGCAGGAAACCCCTTTATCCTGCCCCTGACCCCCCACCACGCCCCCCGTGTTCGACTTAGTTAGTCTGCTAGCAACCGCTGATATGTCCAGGTGTGGTGATCTATACTCCCAACACACACACACACACACATGCCGTACCTACACAGCCAGACCTCCCCGGGTGCCACTTAGTGGCAGGAGCATGACAGCAATATAAAGGTCACACCACTTAGGGAACAGTAAACAATGTTGCTGAGAGAAAAAAAAGCAGTGTCCTTTACAGTCTGGGTGCAACACCTGAGACGAATGAAGACGAAGCTGTGTGTGCTGCGTTGCCTCTACAATTATTTGATAATGACACAATTAACATTGGTTTCGTAAATCATTCATAATGACGGGGGCTTTGTGCGACACCTTCCTCTGTGTCCTTCAGGGGGGGGGGGGGGGGGGGGGGTGAGGGTCCGGACAGGAGGATACGGTTGCCGTGATAAACTGGGGTGGGAACTCCCCCCACTGAGCTGGACACGAAGGGGCAAGTCTCCACTCCCATCCCACAGGAAGCGAGCCAATATCGCCACGCACTGCACATCCTTCCCAGCCTCAGATAATGGAATAGCCTGGCTATAATAATCATTTGAATTTCACGCCCCGGCGCGTTGGTGTGGACGGATCGGCTGAGCAGGAGCATAAATTAGCTCCAGAGTGCCAGCTGATCGATGGCTGGCCCCGCCAGGCTCTATTGATCTGCCGGTGGTGGAGGGAGGCAATCAGACGCCCTCAAGACCCACCCATCTCCTGGAAAAAGCCAGGGCATGGGCGGAGGTTGGGCAGGTCGGGGGTGGTGGGGTGTCAAGTCGGAACCACACCAGGCATTTTTAAATGCTGCTACACAGGAATGAGTCAGACAATGAGAGAGCGATGGAAAAGGAGAGATAGAGAGAGAAATGGAGAGAGATAGAGAGATAGAGCGAGAGATAGAGAGAGAGGCGGGGGGGTCAGGGGGGGAGGAGGCTACTGAAGTCGTTAAGCCAGTCATGTGAAGCTTCTTGTTTCGCTCCTTGGGCTGGCCCCGCAGGCAGTCAGATGGGCGGGGCTGGCTGGGGAGGCTGCTGCAGGGCTGTTTGCTGCACTCAGATGAGCAACGTCTTCCCCGGGAAGGCAGGATGGGCTCGGTCATACTGACACAGCTAGCTGTGGACATGCAGCTCCTCTCACACACAGAGCTTAGCACTAACAAGCTGTGGCCCCCGTCGAACAGCAACGGGGTCTCATCCCCCAGGTCATCGCTCGTTTGTCCCTGCTCATGAGGCCTTCTCAATGCAACACACCCTGGGAACCTCCTAGTGAGGTCACAGAACAAAGGCTTGACTGTCTGTGTAAAGTGTACCATTTTACTGGCTGTATGTCTACTGCCAGAAAGCATTACTTAACTGGCAACTGAACACGCTGAAAGAGTTTAACTAGTGGAGTAAGGGTAAATCCTCTGGGTGAAAGAAGAACATCTGTCAGACCCGACTCACCATCAAGTATGGAAAAACACTGAACAGCTCTTAATTGTACGCTACCTCTGCTGTGCCACTATCGCACACTCATTCTATTGGGCAGGATCCTGTTAGACCGGGTGCAGCAGCCATGCGTGCTCCAAACAGGTGCTTTCGAAAGAAAACTCTGACCAGAACAGATGCTCCAATCGCAAAAGTAAATGTTCCACTAACTACGGAAGCTATGCACCGAGCACACTGCTAAGACAGCTCAGGACTCCAAATAGAACCTCTCGTCGCCATCGGAACCTGACGGAACTCATCTAAGTACGGCGAGCGGGCGTAATGATCATGTCAATGGTGTTCTGTGGGAGAGGTATGGAGATCAGCTTTGAGGCCCTAGCCCGGGTCCCATGGATCAGCATAATGAGGTGTGCGTCCTCTGATGTGCAGTGGCACATGAAGACCATTCGCTGTCGCTCTCCTTCCCACAGCAGAGAGACGGCTCTGAGCTCTCAGCTCTTCCCAACGGGCCTCTATTCGGCGCAACACACACTCCCGCGCAGTCAGAAAGTCTCTCTCTCTCAAACACGTACACGCACGTAATACTCATGCACACATTTGCACGTGTGCACAGACACACATATTCATGATACACAAACACACACACACACACACTAATTAACTAAGTTTCCCAAACGAACCACTGCGCAGGAATAAGTGCGTCTGGGAGTGTGTTCAAAGCTGCGATGGTGCCTCGCTGTGCCAGCCAAACGGGAATGCAAATGGGGCCGGTGTGTGGTTGCCAAAAGCTATCACGCATGGAGGAGAGAGAGAGAGTAAGAGAAAGCGAGTGAGAGAGAGAGAGAGAGAGAGAGAGAGAGAGAGAGAGAGAGAGAGAGACGGGTGTGTGTGTGTTTGGTGTTCTTGCACAGCAAAAGGAGCAAATCCTTGGACAGGCGGGGGCTGCAGATGGATGATATCTGTGACCTTTCACTGGCGGCATGGCTCCGTGACTGAAGGTGCGGCAGGGGGATTGGGCCAATAATGACGAGGATCAATTCACCGCTGAAGTCTATTCTCAGGCTGAGAAGGGGATCGATGAGTGTCATAAAACTCCCTGCATGACAGCACATGCATAATCCCCAGGAGAACACACACATCACGCCAGCAAGGCAGATCAACTCCGCTGCTGGGGACAGAGACAGGATTGGATCAGCCCAGAGAAGTCGTCTGAGACGAAGAAGAATTCCCCCGGTCGTTGACATCCTCACAGTCAACACAGTCGCACGGACAGGAAGTGATGACGGCGGCTTTACATAGCCGACGCCTGCAGCAGATGATAAGGACATGGGTCTGAACTACGACGTAGATAGGCCAGTAGGGACCCCATTATTTACTGTGTATTAATGTGTAGCCCTAATGGTCAAGTGATTTGCGATGGATCATTGATTAGGAAGAGAGCAATGTTGTATGATTGTGAAGAAAAAGAATGAAAAAGTAGGAAAATGAAAGAAAAAAGGACAAGAGAAAGAGAGCATTTGGTTTCCCTCCTACGCCATGTCTGTACTACCTTGCACTGGAGTGGTATTCTGGAGATACCATCTAGGCCTCCCACACCCAGGACAATGAGAGTGTTATTGTTTGTCTAACACCTGGAGAGTCCAACTGTCTGCGATGCCAATCTGTTGAACTGGCTTCAGTCCCTGACAAACCCTATCTTTTAGTCTCATCGAGTACTCACACACTGAAAAACAATGACGATCTTAAACTCGCCACCTTTTTTCCTGACCTCGGCATGCCATTCAATCCCAAAGCAGATGAAGCACAATGCCAGTCAGGTGGACTTCCAAAAGAAACATACAATGAGTCTCACTGGCTGAGGATAACCTTCTTTCTGGAGTAGCAAGATTCATTTATGAACCTGAGGAGTTGAGCTTCATGACCAAGGGAGCGGATCCTCAAAGCCATTTGATGAGCGTCTGATCTCTTCGTCCAAGGCCCTCTCTTTGCCGTGAGAGAGATGAGAGAATCAACAGCTACTGTGGCTTGCCCCGAGTGATGAAGCTCACTGCAATACTGGTTTTTAGACTTACATGCCCGATGACCATAACAAGAGTTCTGGAAAAGCGTAACAGATGGATTTAGCTTGACAGCGTTACCATTCGGCGCATGAATCGTGGAAGGGCGTCTGGACTGGTGCTGAACGGGAATAGAAGGAAAGTCGATGCAATGTTCTACGTCTTCCTCAGTCCCTTTGTGAAGAGCAAACAGCTTTAGGGCACAGCAGCTGTTACGTTTCCCTTTCAACACCTAGCGGAGTGGGACCGTCCATATCAAAGCTTCATGGAGAAACAACACTTGTTTCATTTCCTGAGCTGAAGCTTGACCTGGCTGCTGTTTCCAGGCAGAGAGAGAGAGAGAGAGAGAGAGACTCCATGGTGCGTGTTGGGCTGCTGGGTGAGGCTAGGTGCACTCCCATCTGGAGGGCCACAGATAGGCTGCAGAGTGTGCTACTGCTCGTCCTTCTCCAAACAGCCTCGGGCTCAGGACTGGTACGCAGAGAGAGAGAGAGAGAGAGAGAGAGAGAGAGAGAGAGAGAGAGAGAGAGAGAGAGAGAGAGAGAGAGAGAGAGAGAGAGAGAGAGAGAGAGAGAGAGAGAGAGAGAGAGAGAGAGAGAGAGAGAGGGAGAGGGAGAGGGAGAGGGAGAGGGAGAGGGAGAGGGAGAGGGAGAGGGGGAGGGGGAGGGGGAGGGGGAGGGGGAGGGGGAGGGGGAGGGGGAGGGGGAGGGGGAGGGGGAGGGGGAGGGGGAGGGAGGGAGGGAGGGAGGGAGGGAGGGAGGGAGGGAGGGAGGGAGGGAGGGAGGGAGGGAGGGAGGGAGGGAGGGAGGGAGAGAGAGAGAGAGAGAGAGAGAGAGAGAGAGAGAGAGAGAGAGAGAGAGAGAGAGAGAGAGAAAGGGGGTTGGCGGGGGGGAGTGTTAGAGAAGAACCATTCACCAAACCTACAAACATCTCCAATGGCAGAGCGCAGGGAGGGGTGACGAGGCGAGGAATCCCTGTTGTAGACAAAGTATGGATCTGTGGCACTGAAGAAGACCCAAGATGGCCCCCAGGTCCCAGACTGGCCCCTACTGACTAAGGCATCTGTTTGGTAACACCATATGGTGTTGTCTAATGAGGATGTTTCCAGAGCCATGGCATCAGTATTCCTCTCTCACTTCCTCTCCCTACAGGAAGACCCCCTGCCCACCTCTCCTCTCATGCATAATTCTCAGCTTGTCTTTGGCCCTCTTTGTTAAAAGACCTCTTGAATCCTCCAAGCTGTGACTTTTCGGTGTTGGAGAATCCTCTGTGCTTCCTCTAAACCTCATTACCAAGCCTGAAACACAAAACCCCTCGGACCAGGAGACCAAGACTCAACTAAGCCATTTCTCTTCTCTTTTTCCCCTCCTTTCTTCTCTTCTGTCCTCAGTATAAAATACCAGGTGCTCTTTTTAATGTATAAACCGTGTAATGTTTACTGGTCTGCGGATCTTGACATAGCTTAGGTAATTATACGCCTCCTCAACACACACACACACAAACACACACCTACAGTACACACACATACACACACAAACACGCCCTCTTATCTCATCTTATGACCCAGTCAGGAGGGCTTACTTGTATCAGTAATGAGATAAGCAGATTAGGCACTAATACGTTGAGAAACAGTCACCATGACCCAGAACATTCCCCCACAGCACAACGGTTATGTTATGGTGTGGTGAAAGGACTTTTTGAAGTAAAATATATTTAATGTAACATGGTTCAACGAACAACCATCACCCCTTAGCTCAAGTGCTTCCAAACAGGGATAAGTTTCCTTGCCGTTTCTTCTTAACAAGGTGAAACTGTAAAAACGCTCACTACCATCCCTCGAAAGGGCAGGTATAAAACATTTCAATTTTCTCCATAAATAACTTGATGAATAAATGAATAAATTAGCCCATTCATTAGACATTTAACCAGATAATTACGCGGCACAGTGCTCTTCCTGGCTGGCACTAGGCCGCTAACCCAGCCATGACATTGGCGCTCCTCATCAATCTTAATGAGACAAGCAGCACCACCGGACTCAGCAATGAGCGACAGCCCAACTCTGGGCCATGAAGGCTTGGGATTCCGATAGTACACACACACACACACACACACACATACAAACAGACACACAGACCCATGCAGACACACATGCACACACACACACACACACACACACAAGAAAACACAGGGAACCATTCAAGATCGTACTGCAGCACATGAACAAACTAACACACACAAACACACACACACACACTCACATACAAAAACAAACGGTTTCAACAACCTAGTAAATGTCGTGGTAATGCCAGGGCACAGTGGGCCCATGTCTATTTCCCTGCCATGGTCCGAAGACTTTTCAACCCTGGGTGTCGTTAACAGAGCTGGCGGAGTGTATTTTCGGTGGCTAAGACTTGAACCACAGGCAGATCGCTGTCTCCAGGGTTCACAGTGAGCTGGGAATAGGCAAACGGAGACACCCAGCAGGCTTGTCGTGCATGTTACACGTCCTTGGAGTTAATCGCTTTCAACTGAAGCAGGTTGACATTGTTCAGCGCCAAATGTGAACAAATTAAATGAGGCAATTAAAGACTGAATAAGCCGCCGTTGATAATTGTGGACTGATATGCCAGCAGCAATTATAATGAAGCCGGTTCTGCTTGGTTGGGTTAGTGATGTTCCAGAACACAGTAGCAAGATTGTCTGCGGGCCTGCATGCGCACGCGCGTGCGGGTGTCAGAGTGGCTGTCTATCGGAGTATGCATATAAGTCCAACCCAGAGCTCCAGTCATCATTTATGAGCCCTTGTCTTGACCTCTAGGAGCGTTTCAATGTGGCCCAGCCAGACAGAGCAACGCACCAGATGCTGAGGGAAGTAGCCGTGAGACGCAGCCTGGCAGAAAATTGAGACGGGCGGCCATTTTCCCATGTGCTCTTCTCCTCTGGGTTTATGGCCCATGAAGCCTCTGTCATTGGCAAGCTGGAGAGCAGAGTTAACTGCCCCTGTCCTCTGAGGGAGGTGGTGAGGGGTGGTGGTGTTGGGGCGGGGCGGGGGGGGTTGGTGGTGATAGGAGGGGTGACTCTCGTCGTCACCCTCTCGCTGTCAAGGGACACACTGTCTAACACACACACCCACCAAACACAACAACGCGAGACAACGCGCACCACACAAATGACGTGCGCAACACCTCAAATCCAAAAAAAGTCTGTCACGGCATGTCCCTGCTTCGCCTTAACAGGTTAGACCTGTTTGCTGTTTATGCAACCATGAACACCAACTAAAACATGCACAACTTGTGTTTGGTTAATTACAGTCCTTTAGCATGACAGTGAAGGGAGACGCAACACCATCCCACAGAATGACAAGACAGATTTAGACCAAAAATCAAATGTATGTATTTATATCCTACAGTGAATACAGCTTGGGCTGATTTTCAATCACAGGCTCTTTCACATACATGTACTATACACTCTGGGGTACTGGGGGGCTGATGACGCAAGACGACAAGATGGTACAGCTGGCCACACCCTTGGCTGTGCAGCATTGAAGAATAACAATAAAGGCTTTTGTAGAGATGACAGGTTGATCCTTTCCAGGAGACAGAAAGTATGTACAACTATGAACTGATCATGGCAAGAGATTGTACGCAATTGGGCTTTAGTTGTGTTTGAAATGACTGTGTTCTTTATCTGTACAGAATTATGTACACATAGAATACTGTGTTTTTGTCTTTTAGGCTGTAACTTTGTAATTTATTGACATAGTTCCAAAGCAATGGAACTAAAAACAACTTTAAAGGTGTTCTAAATGAACCATGAATTTTGTAGGACTGACTAACACGAGTTGCAGCTTTTCTTTCAGAGATGTAAATGCAAATCTGTCAACAACAACAACAAAATCAAGACTTTGATCACAATTGCTTTCTATTGCCACAGGTGCAAACACACGTACAAAGGAATCAGGGTCAAGCTAAAGCTTTTACAGATGGTTATCATTATTATTTTCATCCTCCGGTTTTGCAGCTATTGTGATAAACAGGGCGGCCTTGATGCCTCTTCTCTGTTCAATCATTCTCTCTTAATACCTCACACCTCTGTTTGGCCCTGTTTCTTCCTGTCTCTAGCTAGTTCCAACTGTCTCCCCCCTGTCTCTGGTTGTGTATCCATGTCACTCTCCCTTTGTCTTTCTGTAACTGTCTCTCTTCCTGTCTTCCCCTGCCTCTTCCTGTCTCTCCGTGTCTCGGCCGGTCTTTCTTTGTCTCGCACTCCTGACTGTGGTGTCATTGACTTGTGATAAGCCAATGACACCACAGCCTGCCTGCTCTGCCTGTCTCTTTGCGTCGCTTGATAGGCAGGGATGCGCAGGGATTTGCATGGATACGTGGAATCCATTCCAGTCTGTTGTAGAATTGGTGTCGTTATGCCTTGCTCACGGCAGCGATTTTTAAATTATATCAAACAGCTCGTAACTCTGAAGGGAGCACAAGCTTAGGTGGTAGACTACAATTCCCATCTAAATAACTCAAGTCCAAGTCCAATCGTAAGGCATATGGTAGAGCCGCCTACTAGGCTAAGACAAGGATGACATTGCTTCATGATTGCAAATGGGGTTGCATCGACATAATTGCATGCTTGGACACATGCACTGCATCATGAATGCTGACAGAGAAAAGATGGGATTGCATGAAGGCAAACATATGCTTGGAAACGCACACACGTGCACACGCACGCACACACACACACACACACACAGACGGGACAAGCCTCTCTTTTCATCCGTGTAGTAATTGAACATTTGAAAGGGAAAAACAAGGCTGCGATTCCTTCACAAGAGACGAGCTTTGATAAGGTCTTCCACTTTGCCAGCTCTGAAGAACAGCAGCTTCTTCTCATCTTCCCAGGGCTCTGCTACCGAGCAGCCTGCGCCCCCAGACACATACAGTACTTCATCAGAGGTGAAACACCATTACTGTCACCTAACAGACAGGGCTTTGGGACACAGACAGGAGGGGGGGCGGGTCCCGGTCCCATCCTCATCGAAAGGGAGGGAGAACGCGGGCGCATGGAGATAGGGAGAACGGGTAGGCTGGAAGGCCTCGTTCAATGTGACCCCCATTAGGAGCACCTGAGGTAGCGGAGTGTGAAATGATGGAGCTGGGTGGCTGCGAGTCGGGCTAGGCCCAGGGTATCCTGGTCCGGGGGCCGAGGAGCAGTGGCAGGTCTCAGGGGAGCTCCAAGACCCCCACAGGCCTAATGGACAGTCATGAGCAGTGACTCCCCCCCCCCCACACATGCCGCTTCTGCCGCTCCAGCAAACCCCTGCCGGCCCCCCTATCCCCTCCTCCGCCCCCCTATCCCTCCCTCCTTCCCTCCCTTCACCCCACCCCAGGCAATCTACCTGCACCCTACCCGAGTCCTTTTCACTTCTGCCACACCACCCCACCGCACTCTACAGCGTTTACATCACTGTGTTTCCTCTACTCTTACAGCGTACCATTGTAAAGTGTTAAGGATTTGAGTGGACAGATAACTATACCGTAGAGGCACCGGGGGTAGTCTGCTAGACTGTCAGACTGAATGCTGCAGCACGACAGCGATATGGTAGAGGAAAGTGATAGGTTTATCTGTGAGTGTATGCCAGCAACTGTTGGAGGACAAAACCATTACAAACAGTTAGCATCAGTAATTAGCCCAGCAGTCAATATGTCTTCCATTGATTTAGTAGAGCGCACTCAAGCTTTAATCAAATGCCTCGTGACTGCTTGCTGTGGCTGACAAACTGACAAACACTCTACAACAGGTAGATAAATCACCCCCCCCCCCTTCACACAGACACACACACTGACACACACACACACATTTTATTCATTAAAGAAAACTCCAGTGGCCCCCTAGTCTTACTACTGTCTCCGTCTAGAAACATCTCCTGGGGCAGAGTACTGAGCAATCCCTCAAGGAAAATCAATGGAAAACCTGCAAAAAAATATAGGCTCCTTTGAAAGAGCTTCATGCAAAACGATCAATCAATTATTTCAAAATGAGTATGGATCAATGGCTGACGGTGTGCATATTTTAGCAACACTGGGGCTGCTAAATATACATACAGTCACATGAGAAGAGACATATCTATGTATTCTGGCGGACGGTTGTCTTGTAATGTTTTATAAAAAAGAATGTTATGAGGAAACCAAATTACATTCACCAGTGGTGTGTTAACAATTATTCTATCTTATGTGGAGCATAGAGCTAAAGGAGCAAGTGTTTCCTTGCTTCAACAGTGCCCCGTCATTTGAAGTTGTTGTATAGGAACAAGAGGTGGTGCAACATTACAGAGATAAGAAAAAGAACAAGATAGCTTGACTGAACACAGCTCTTATCATTCACACAGAGAGAGAGAGAGAGAGAGAGAGAGAGAGAGAGAGAGAGAGAGAGAGAGAGAGAGAGAGAGAGAGAGAGAGAGAGAGAGAGAGAGAGAGAGAGAGAGAGAGAGAGAGAGAGAGAGAGAGAGAGAGAGAGAGAGAGAATGAAAGTGAGAGGGAAAGAGAAAGACAGAGAGGGACAGAGAGACATAGAAAGACAGAGAAAGAGAGACAGGCAGGCAGGCTTGCACAGTTTTCCACATATCTCTACTCTTATTGTGAATACTTTGATTCAATTCGGATGTTTTCCTATTAAAAGAATACTTTAATCATGATTATATACACAATTTAATCTAGCAAAAGCAGAGACAAAGTACTCTTAGTAATACTCTAAATATCACAGCTGCCAAAGGACATTTATAACGGTAATAGATTATTTTCCACGACCGTCTACACACAGACTCAGCTAACTCACACATATGATATACACTATAACTTCATCTGGATGAATACACACAGTAATATACATCAATAGCCTACATAACTGTAATTAAATACATTCTAGTATATTGTATCAGTATTGAAGTCCTCAACTACAAACTCAACACCAAGGTCCTAACAGAATCCATTGGTCAGGGGGTTTGCTTCTTTGAAAAGCAGAAAGGAGGCCAGGGTATTCCAAATGTAATAGCCATCATAATCCAGCTCCACTGAGCCCATACTACACTGACAGAAAACAGAAGGCTCCTCTAACTCTGTAACACTGACATAACCGCAATGAACTGTTGTACATTTATTCCTTAACAGAAAAAAGTTCAAAGTGAACTAAATGCCAATGTGCACAGAAGAGAGATGTTCTGATCATCTGGCTTTGGGGTCATTCTTGAGGTCAACTCTCAAAATATAATGCTATGAGCCTGAAGGTGGGCATTCAAAGGTTCAACCCTCCTTCACACTGGTCCTCTGTGTAACCCTCGGGTGGCGCACAGCCGAGATCCAACGGATCCGATGACTGAACGATAAGGGAGGAGGTGTCTAAGGGTTAGGGACATTACAGCAGACACACAGAGCACATGGAAGAATCATCATGATAATTGTCCAGCTCGATACCTAGACTTTCATACTTCCATGTACAAAGTGTATTACTCAGCCTGGCTCTACACTGCAGACAGGCATTTCCTGGTGGCCGGCTAAGACACACTGAAGAAAATGGATGGCATGAGCAATCTGAGCCCTTTTTCACAATTCCACATCTTTTATCTGGAAAATAAAGGCCTGTTTTATCCCGTAATATTCTATTCGCAGAGGGAAACAGGTGGAGCTGAATTTCTCAGCTGCACATTCCGAAGGGTCGCCAGGGCGACAGACCACATACTTAAAGACCAGAGTGGGCCTCTTGGACACAGCAGGGAAGTATCCTTAGAGGATTATACCAGAACCCCCAAGGGTCCAGCAGGAACAAGAAAGAACCAGTGGGTGTATGTATGTGTGTGTGTGTGGGGGGGGGGGGGGAAGGGTGGTGGGTGGGGGGAGGGTCAAGCAATTAAACATTTTACTTGTGTTGGGACATTTTATTGATGTCATACTCGATTTTTGGGAGAAGGTTAGAGTAAGATTTAGTCGTAGGGCTAGTGTTAAGGTTAGAAGATGGGGTAAACAGGATTTTGAATGGGACTGAATTGTGAGTCCCCACAAGAAATTGCAATGCAAACTTGTGTGTGTGTGTGTGTGTGTGTTTGTGTGCACAGTAGGTCTGTGTGTTTCGATCAGAGTTACTCCCCTCTCATAAGAGCGGTTGACCTCGTCCCGTCCCCTGTCCAGTCAGTGATGGATTTATCTCGCCGGCCTCAGCGAACGAGGAAAATGGACGGAGTCAAAAGCGACATGGAGAAAGCACCGGAGATATTAATCAAGGTGAAAGTTTTTAATGAGTTTGTCTTTTATCTAGTGCTGGCGAGTAAGAAGAAGCCAGTCATCTGTGAAGGTTATAGGGACTCACAGAGAACCAGACACAGTTACTTCCAACATGGCCACTAAGGATCGTTAGCAAGCTCACTAATGAGCATCAATAATCAAAATCATTACCATGATTAACACAGGCAGAAAGGTTGGCCATCCATTGCACGCGACAGGTGTGGCCTTTAGAAGAATAAAGCTAAATGTATTTCATTCCCTGAGACAACAACTAACTCTGTACTCTGGGGGACAAGAAAAAGTTCAAATGAGATATTCAGCAGAAGGGTTGTAATACCTGCCATCGCTGTGGCAGTGCAACTACCAACAAAAACAGAAGGAAAGCGGATTTAACTGGGAATGGATTTTCTCAACCCTACATGTCTGAAACGACCTGTAATCACATTGTGTATTGCCACGTTTGTGCAGCAGATTTGTACATTATGTCTCTGCAAATCTACCTCTTCAGCACCCGAGCAAATAAAACAGCAGCAAACAACGCTGTGCTGAGATTTCCAGACAGACAAAATGTGCTTTATGATCCAATGGTCATCATAAAAACAGCATTTTATGCAATGCACTCTCAGGTTTGTTGCTTTTTACAAGAGGGCGACACAAAGACAATCTGATATAAACAGGACAGCCAGCAAAGAGAAAATGGTTCCCTGAAACAGTTCAACCTAGAGAGGGAGAGAGAGAGAGAGAGAGAGAGACAGAGAGAGAGACAGAGAGAGAGAGAGAGAGAGAGAGAGAGAGAGAGAGAGAGAGAGAGAGAGAGAGAGAGAGAGAGAGAGAGAGAGAGAGAGGGAAAGAGGGCAAGAAAGTGAGAGAAAGAGAGAGAGGTCTTGAGTGACTGGAAGGCATCTCAGAGAGAGAGGGAGAGAGAGGGGGGGAGAGCTGGGAGATAAAAGAAGAAGCGAGAAACAGAAAGAGAGAGAAAAACAGTCCGAAAAAGAAAAGACAGAGAAGCAACCAGTGAAGTAAGTGAACACAATCTCATATCCAGAAATAAACAGAAAAGAACGTTCAGTTAACCTATGTCTGTGTTAAAAGGGACGAATATTGATTCTCGCCAGCTGTGTATCAATATTTATCAAATGAAATCTCTCCATCTAGCAGGAAGCCAGGTGCTGCTGTGACTCTACCTACACAACAGGTGTGTAGGCGGGGAGGTCCTGGAGGCCTTAGACAGCCAATCAGCAGGCCCCATTGTGAAAATGTGCAGAGGAGGAGGGCAGCAAAGAAAAGTGTTCAGAACGGAGCGGCGCTAACCAGCCTTAAGGCGGGAAGACTGGTGTTGAATCAGAGCGGCCCTCCTCCACCCCCCCCCCCCCCCCACACACACACACACACACACCACACAGGTGTTAACAGGGGCTAAACCATTTGGCTATCTGATGCAAGTCACTGTTGAAGTAAGGCAGGCTGGTCCACAGCAAGCACACTGACAAACCTATGGCATAAGTGGTTGACCATAGAGCAATGATCAACCAAGTGTAGCACAGGAAATGGTGAGAATATAAAAAAGTGACGTGTTATTTGGCGAGACGAGCATGCATGAGCATATTTAAATGCCATGTGCTGTAGATACTCATTAGGATACTTATGCATGTTTTCATGGCTGCTCTTTCGTAAAAGAAGTGTCGGTCGGTAAGTCACCGGGCCGGCCACCACTCCAGATGGTACAACCACGCAAACGAACCCACACGCTCCAAGGAGAATTAGTCACCAGGTCAGTCAAGGTGAGTCTTCCCATACGACGAAAGGCTGAAGACATTTGTGCATGTGTGTTAGGGTGGAGGGTTCACAGGCAGCAGCTGTCATGAGCATTATGAGTCACCCAAGACCCTATTAAACCGATGAAAAAAAACCATCACAAATACCAAGCTCACGACTAGTCATGCTTCTGAGTACCTCCGTTTAATAATCTACTTGTGCAGTGACAATTTTTTTCTTCTTGTGCAATTTACACCCAGCATACAATGTCACCAAAATCTGCATCCAATACCAAGCCTCTGTGTGAATCCTATACAATGCCCTCCATCAGACTTGCATTAACTTGGGCGTCTCTGTGCATATGAATGAGCAGCAGTGATGTGTATTCGTCTGGACCCCCCTCCCCTGCTCCCCCCTCGAGGGTATACCCCACAGATCCACCCTGAAACCAGCCCCGGAATAAAGCACAGCCAGCAGTATCCAGACACTTGGAGCAGAACATACTGTCTAGACAGCAAATACACAAAGGTAGGGAGCATTTGTCAACAAAATATCATGACAAATGACTTTGCCCTAGATACCACAGGGAAAAACGATAGGCCTTGATAACCGTGAAGGTTGTGGTAAGAAAAACAAAAAGCATTTCATTTGGGAAATGGGTTTGCGTGTGAGTGTGTGTGTGAGTCCTCTCACACAGAGTTTTGGGTGACAGGGACAAGCAGGTGACACATGGTGAACAGGCTTTTTGTTGAGTGTTGCACTATTAATACCACAATACTGACTCCAAACCCACCGTGTGTCCAGCCGTTTACCACACACATACACACACACACACTACAAAAACATAACAGGCACTCAGCCAACTGGCAGAGTCATTTTGCTACAAAACCTCTAAGCAAGTTTGGAATTCCCCCAGTCCTCCCCCAGCAGCTTGCCTCTTGCCCTATGGTGTCCTCTGGGGCTGTGAGTCATAAGCAGTGGTCAATGAGGGCCAGACCTTGGAGCCAGGACCCCAGGCCCCGAGATCCCCCCCAGGGCTCAGAGATGACCAACCTGTCAGAGGGATCGCACAGCCATCTGTGTCTCACCTGTTTCAGCATCAGACCTCCCCCCAGCCCACACATCTCCACCCCTGGTCCAGTGCCCTGGCTCCAGCCTTATGCCAGCACGCATGTGGAGCTCAACATGGCGGTGCCAGAAGTGGGCTGAGGGCCACTCGGGTGTGCCGGAGCGCTGCTGGGAACACACATCGAAGACATGCAGGTGGGGAAGGGGAAACCCTCCCCATCCTGTAGCCGTCCAATACACAGGACCTCTCACTAGCAGCCTACATGGCTGTCTGTCTGTCTGTCTGTCTGTCTGTCAGGGAGCAGCTGCAGCCTGTCAGGTTGTCCAGGTTTAAGCTCGGTTAGCCATCCGCCACCACGCACACTCCACTAGGCTCTGCTCAGCTGGGCTTGGCCCCGCTCAGGCTGCATGGCACACGGGAGAATCCCATTCATCAAGGCTGGCTGCGAGCTAACAGATGGAGTTTGAGCAACTCCTGGGGTTTCCTCCTGGGAGAGATTACAACCCACATCCGCTAACAATGTGCCTAATCTAAATAGAGGAGACAGAGAGGGAGAAGGGGAGATGGAGAGAGAGAGAAAGAGAGAGAGAGTGAGAGAGAGAGACAGAGAGACAGAGAAACAGAGAGAGAGAGAGAGAGAGAGAGAGAGAGAGAGAGAGAGACACACAGAGGGGGGGGGGGGCATAAAGTGCCAACCGAGACTGTTACGCATTACTTGAGAATTCCATAGAAACTCATTGTGATAGAATGAGCATTCATTTTCTTTATCAGAATATTCAGACACCAGAATACATTACTAGTAGGACTTTTGCAGGTGTCGTGCAAGGACGGCTGTCTCTGTCTCCGCAGTGTGGACGGCAGACTACCAAGACACTTCAGGGTGTTTCAAATGAGTGTTCCAAAGCACCACTGACAGACCACACAGGTGGAAAGGGACTTCTTGGAACAGCTCCCTGTTAGCATCCCACAATGCGGCCAGTTTAACTCAACTCTTGACCCCAATTCTTTATCTAAAACAAAGCCCATGTCTCCTGAGTCTCTAGGGCTACTGTCTGGGAGGCACAACTGTGACCAAAATATACTGCTTGGGTCTGGTGAGAGACTTACTGGCATGGCTTTGTCCTGTTTATCTCTGTAGATATGGGATTACGTTGGGGTTAATGCTTGAATCTTCCCTTGTGCTTACTCCAAATAATGAATCTATGTCTTCCTGGAGAGATGTTGATGGCTTTTCTTTAAATAAAGTCTTCAGATCTCACTCGACCAAAACTGATGGGGCTATTTCAGCACAGAGGCACAGCTTGTCGTTGTAACAGACCGTTAACAGATTCCCCTTCGTTTGGCATCGGCTCACCACTCTCCCAGCCATTTGTGCTTCCAATGTGATTTGAGATTTTGGAGCGGGTAGAACAAAGCAAGCTTCCATTCCCCAGATTGAGCCACAAAGGCAGATATGGGCTTTTGCCAGAGCATAGACAGTCTCTCTTCTCCAGAGCTCTCTACCCTTCTGCCATCATTCAACGCCATTACCATACTATTGGAGTTGTCCTCCAGAGTTATAAACTGTGGGTGTAAACAAGGAAGCGAAAGGCACCGCATTATCAGGTAAGACTCTGGGGTACAAGCTAAGGCACTGGTGTAATGCTCGCAAAATTACAAGATTTTGATATCTTGTTCATGCAATGAACAAGATTGCCAATGTACAGATCCCCAATCGGAACGGCTTTTCTTGCAACCAAATACTATTATATATTGTATATTATAATATACAACTTGAGGTGTTGACAGCTTGTCTCAGAGGGGAACTATGTACAGTGTTGCGTAATGAGCCAGGTCTTAGAAAGAAAGGTCTAGTTAGCAATCTATCCAGAGCTTTGCACTGGTTAATTACAAATGCTGTAATATCATCAAAGAATCTTGTGCTGAGCTAAGATCATATGTTTCAGACGAGAAGCAACAATCTCCCTCCAGACACGTCCTTTCGACATACCCATAACTTTCAATGTCGACTTCATGGCACATTTTGCGGGACCCAAAGGAACACACCTTCGTGGCGTGAAAATTGAAAATGATTGGAGGGTTACTCATTTGACAGCTGCTTTGGACAAAAGCGGGAAGCAAGATTTTGCCCTGTGTGTTCTCAACCCCCCTCCCATATCCCCTGTCCCAGGCCCCTTGAGAACTACAGCATTAAACTATGCTGGCATTGGTGCATCACCAATGGATTATACATTTGAGGAGAGTCTGGAGGGAGAGTTGCAGATGCCAGTGCAGTGGCTGGATTCAGGCCACATCCTTAAACAGAGTATAAGAGAGAGGAGAGGACCTACAGTCAGAACAGTGTTCTACACTGCCTAGTTTGTGAAGGTTAGGCAGTAAAGTCATTCCTTATTCAAACAATGATCAATGACCTTCACCACTGGTGTTCTGATAGAACCAGCCTTGAAGGTTCTAGTTTCTTCTGTTCCATCCAGAACACTCCAGTTGCTTCTCTCCACCGTTCTGTTGTTCTGATCTAGTGGAGGCCAGCCAGACCAAGGTGTCTGGCAGGCCTAGGCCCTTTTATGTTTTCCTCCGTGGGTGCTGACAAGTACACACTAAAAAAAAAAAAAGTTTAATTGCAATGTAGATTCATTTATTGCAATGTAATTTAAATGGGTGCTCAGTATTTTCCGTGGGTGCTCAAGCTATGCCTATGCTGGCAGGAGATTCCTTCGGGCCATCAACTAGCTAGAAGGGCCAAGCAGGATCATCTTTATCAGGTTCAGGAAGAAAAAGCTTTTCTTGGCATTATTTCACACATGCCCAGTATTGTCACCGGAGTGTCTCCAAAGACTTTGCTAGGAGAGATCTCTGAGAGCAGCTGAAAGCCTCGCTATATTTCAGCCAGTGACCTTTTAAAGAGAGCAGTCCTTGATGGCCTTTATGAGCAATGAAAATGTATGGCTTGCATTGAAATAACTCCGAGCAGCAGTTAGCACATGCTTTAAGGGCCTCTTTTTTTGTTTCAACGTAAAGACACCCTGACAGGTGTTGTGCTCATGTGAGTTCTCTGTTTTGCTTTCCTGGGATAGCCAGGGGTCTAAGCCCTGGCCTCAGCCCTGTGGAAGGAGAGGAGGACTTCTTATCTCAGGTGAGTAGGCAAACAAGGTAGACGGTAAATGAAGCCCTGGAAGAATGAAGTTTATCGGACCAATTTAGACGCCTTGATGAGCCAACAGAGCATAAAAACACCTGGTGGAGTACACTAGGCTGTGTCTGAGTAGATATGAGGACTGACAATCTTTCATTCTTTCTCTTTCTCTCGATCGTCCCGCTCGCGCTCGCTCCAAATGAGCTCCCTTCCGCTCAATGGAGGATGAAAGAGATTGTGTTAAGGACGAGACATGGGAGACCATGTTTGCTTTACTTCTCATCTTTCCGTCTTTGTGGTGGCTGAATGCCCATCAGAGAGAACCAAAGCTAGGAGACACAGATCGTTTGCCCTACATCCAGATCTGGATGGGATGCTGTACCGTGTTTGATATACATCAAATGAAAAGTCAAAGAAGCCACTTGGCTGCTGGTTTTTCATGTGTCTCAAGCGGAGTGCAGTATTCACCTTTACAGTAAATGGGAGAGACTGTCAGAAGGGAATATGTGAGCAGGAAGTGTAGTCGTACGACGTGTGACACTTGATAGCTACCATTTAACTTCTTCGGGGCATTTTTTTTATATTTTTTGGCAATATGTAAATATGACAGTGCATATATGTGAACTTGAAGATAATAATAATGGGCGGCGATGATGCGAAGACCCGCAGCGGTGATCACACCAGGTCAAGACCAACTAAGGGGGACATATAGGAGGTTTAGGAGTCAAAAGAAAGACCCTTGCTTTTGAGATTAGAGAGTATCATGCACTGCAGGTATGCACACACTTTGCTCACAAGTTAAAGCTCCCGTTTTTTGTCATTAAAAAGACATTGAAATCCTTGTGCTCTGTCTCTCCCAGCCTTAACACAAGTGACGCATCATCCGTGAAAACAACAAAACAATTACAGACCTGCATAGACTGTGTATTGGCTTCAGTATATGCACTATAGATACATTATGTATCACTTAGCATTTGGTGTAGTATACCGTAAAACGAGGAACAAAGAAATCCATGACTTCATGTGTGTGAGTGGTTAAATGGATGGGACGTGAGGTGATATCCAGGCAGCTTTAGATGATCTGCCTGTGCTGTATCTGAGGCCGTAAATCAAGCTGGAATAAAACACAAGGCTATCCATCCAGATCCTCAGCATGGACAAGTCAGCTATCTCTGCCTGCAGCTCCCCTAACCCCTAAATCTCTCCCACACAATCCAATACAGATTTCACAAATAAAACCTTCATTGCTTTTAATTATATATTTGCCAGTATTGACTTCCATTTCAATGCACTGGTTCGCAGTTCATTAAAACCCAGCAGGGTTTGAAATTGGTCAATATATTTAACGAATGACCGCCACAGAACAGTTACTCGCCATCTCAGCGACTTCCTGTTGTTAAAATGTGTCTGTGTGTATGTGTTTGCGTGTGTCTGTGTTTATTTGTGCATTTGCGCCTTTATATTTGTGTGTGTTTGGATGTGTCTTTATGTGTATTTGGTGTGTATGTGTGTGTATGTGTCTGCGAGTAAATGTGTGGGTCTGTGTGTGTATGTGTTTGTGTGGGGTATAAGCACTTGTGTGTGTACGTGTGTGTGTGTGTGTGTGTAAGTGTAAGTGTGTGTGTTTGTGTGTGGGTGATGATAGCATGATGATCCCACTTTCAGGTCCTCCTGTTCTCAGACAGACGCTTTTTGCTTCTCTCCATCAGCTAAAAGGAAAAACATGGAGTGAGATCATGCCACTAGTGTTGAGAGGGGGGCCGCCCGGAGACGAAAACATGAATGAATCAGGGTCTAGTGTTCGCAGGGTGCACAGCGAGGCGACAGGCCAAAGCACCCATCATGAAAGCCACTCCAAACATTCAATCACCGCTAATGAACGGTCTAAAAATCGGGCACAATAAAACAGCTGCTGTTTATATGGAAACGGAGACAGTGGCCCATGTGGAGACGACTGCTCAATGGAGGTATAGGTAAGAGTGGAGACCAGTCGAGTGGCCTCTAATGGCTCCTCGTTCCCTCCCTTCTTTCCTTTCTTTCCTCTCTCTCTCGCTCACTCGCTCTCTCTCTCTCTCTCTCTCTCTCTCTCTCTCTCTCTCTCTCTCTCTGTCTATCTCTCTCTCTCTCTCTCTCTCTCTCTCTCTCTCTCTCTCTCTCTCTCTCTCTCTCTCGCTCTCTTTCTCTCTCTCTCTCTCTCTCTCTCTCTCTCTCTCTCTCTCTCTCTCTCTCTCTCTCTCTCTCTCTCTCTCTCTCTCTCTATATCTCTCTCTCTCTTCCTCTGTTGGCACTTTGCCTTCTTCTCTCATTCGTGACAGGTGGCTCCCACAGAGACATGTCAGATGGGAAACACACACACGAACACACACACACACACAAACACATACACACACACACACAAACACACGGACTGGCCAGAGCTAGTCTGGTCCTAACAACCACACAATCCGACGTTCTGCATTACTGTGCTTCCCGAGGATCGCACAAAGCAAGGGGCCTGAGGTATACCAGTCTGTTCCAGGACCGGAGGGTCCCATCTTTTCACCCTGCGTGGGAGCCAGTGTGTCCATGACATCATCCGGTGTTTTCATCAGGATATAGAGGTCCTGCCAGGATGGGTGCCTGCTAGGCCAGGCTCAGCCCTGCTCTGCTGGACCAGGGAGCGTGGGAGACGAGGGTAAACACAGTCGCTCAGAGGAAATGACTCAGTATCGGCCCAGGAGAACGTACCCATACCGGGCCGCATCACCGGCAGTGGGTGACGGGCAAATACCAGCGCGCGATTGGTCCGTCCACCGAGTCTCACACACCCACCCGGATCACCCCATATCAGAGTATACACACACCGAGATGTGCACAGGCACACGTACAGTACGCAAACAAACAGACACTCGACCCAAACACACACACACACACACACAGACCCCCATCTCCTCCCGCGGGGGGCCGGGCTTATGGAGGCTCCGGTTTTCTGTGGGCCCACTGTGCGCCCAGACAGAGCTGGCATTGTGGCCTAGGTGAGTAATAACGCGTGTGACTTACTCTCACACGTCGCTCCCTGGCCCCCGTCCAGCTCGGTGTAAAACACCTCCCCACCCCCACACTGACATCCCCCCCCCCGACCCCAGTCCTGTGGGAAAGCCGGAGGAGTACAGGGAGCCTATGTGGGAGACGCCTGGAGGAGAGACGCTCTCTACAGCTTCGGGTTTCCCCACACTGTTTCCATGCCCGTCTTCCCATGCGACTGTAAATGAAGATTATTCGTCTGCTCCCCGTGTGACGGCAGATAATCCCCCAGCTCATATCCGCACCTGAGCAAGACCAACACATGCTCAAGCCCGCGTGCGCCAGGTTTCTACACCCCCAGAGCCAAGGAGCAGCAGGCCGTATTGTGAGGCCCTGTCCTCCCTCAAAGCACTGGGGTGCCGCAACTTCTGTCGTCCAATCACAGAGAGGCACGGAGCCGGACCAGTCCGAGCCGACGCCCACTGCCCACACTCACCTGGCGTGTCTAATCCCTGATCCTCCCTCTCCTCCTCTCTTCCACTGACACACGGACACACAGACGCAAGCATATCACACACACCAAAGACAAAGACAAAAAGACCTGTGATCATAACCATTTCAATGAGAAGATCAAACTGAAGTCAGACCTTGTAGTGTGTGTTTGTGCGTGCGTGTGTTTGTGTGTGTTTGTGCGTGCATGTGTGTGTGCAGTGTGCGAGAGAGAGAGGTAGAGAGAGAGAGAGAGAGAGAGAGAGAGAGAGAGAGAGAGAGAGAGAGAGAGAGAGAGAGAGAGAGAGAGAATGGAGAGTGGCCTGCTGGCTGAGCAACTGTCTGGAGGCTGTGAGTTGGGTACTGTAGATTAACTGACATAGTGCCAGAGGGTCATTGTGTGCAAAAAGAGCCCTAATGGATTCCTTCTCTTGGACATTGCACCCATACTGCCTTCTTTGAGACTATCGCTTGCCACTGTCTTTCTCCCCAGTCATGTACGACCACTACCAACACGTAAGTGAGTAGGTCAATCCAACACGACTGGGTGACCAAACTCAATTACCTGCCACATTTATGTCATGAGGGGCCATCTGGCCTCGTGGCCTGGGTGTAAATCTAAAGCCTGGGTCAATAATACACCCCCCCCCTTCCTCCTCCAATGACCCTCCACTGTCATTACATCTCCTCGGGCACCGGAATGAAAAAGAGGGGACTGAGACAGGAGGAGCGAAAACGAGAGAGTGAGAGAGGAGTGAATGTGAAGGAGGGAAGGAGCGTGAGGGAGAAGGAAAAAGGAGGATGTAGACAGTCCATCCATCTCCCCAATGGCCCGAGTTCATTATGAGTCATAAGGCTGCTTCACAACGGCACACACGGTCATATTGCCCTGGCAACGCTCACCAGGGTTACAGCTGTGTCCAACCAGCAGGGGGGGCGTAACAATGGCTTATGGTCCGTGTTGGACCCGACAATGAGGCGAAAGAGCAAATCAGCTAGCCTGTGCTTACAAGCACCCAGCTAGCCAGTGAGTGAGCACAGCTACAGACCTGGAGTGTCTGGGTATGAGTATAACACAGATGGGAAACAGCTTTAATCAGAAACAGAAAGGACACATGTCAAATCTGGAAGATAATTACATTTGATATCATGGTGGGGGCCAGTGTTTGACAACAGAACCCTGGCACAGCAACCTAATTAAGGATGAAGTGGGCATCTTCTGCCTATGTTTCTGTTGTGAAGGTGTGGATGGGATAATGAGTTTGCTGAAGAGCCGCAGTGTGGGATAATGAGTTTCCGAGGACTATAAGGGCTCAAGGGCAGCCACATCCAGAGAGGTAACAAACAGCTTAAAAATGGTCTGTTAAGTACCACCAGGGTCCACCTCCACACACCATTAAGATCCATTAAGTTATGTAGCCAATGTCTGGATGGAGACTTGATAACATTGTATACTGGCAGTGGCATTGAGACAGAGGGAATGGTGGTGTTTAGCACCAAACACCGGTTAGACTTGGTGTCCCTCTGTGTATCTAGAAATGACATCGCACTCCGTGTGTCGTGCAGACTCAGGTGGAATGTAGGGAGCTTTCCGATCTCTCCTCTCTGACACCATGCGGAACATCTACGCACACACCTACCCACTGGCAGACTTGCGGGCATGCACGTAAACACACATACTGTTAAGATCATTTCTTTATCAAGTAATGCACCGAGTCGTCGGATTGAAAGAAAGTACGACAGTTTAATGCTTGCCGACAAGGAGACCAAATCTGATCGCAATACAAAGTTCGTCTAGCTCCCTAGTCTTCAGGTAAGACCATTTATTGGTGAGAAGTCCCCTCATCTGCATATCAGCTGTCAATATGATCAATCCCAGAGTCAGAGTGCGCGTGCACGTGGAAACTTACAGAGTTCTCTGACCCTAGGCTTGACCATATGATTCACTCAACACAGATAAGGTTAAACACATTTATTGCACCTCTAGTATGCTAATGGTCAGCCTAGGTCAGTTTGTTTTTACGTAAGCCTAGTGTCATCTATAAGTCACATGGGGAGGGGGTTCTCTGCTGGCAGGTATTGCTTGCACCAGTATGTTCAGAAAATAATGTTACATCCTAAATTTCTCTGACAATACACACCATATGCATGCTTGCGCACACACACACACACACAAACACAGGCTGGCACACGTATGCACATTCACACACACACACAGACACACACACACACACAGCTTTAGTTGAGCTCGATAGATGGACTTGGGCAGTGCATCTTGACAGTGGTCGTAAAAGGCACAATGAGGAGAAGTGAGACTGGCTACAGTTTATGTGAGGGGAAGAAAGCAGTACAGGTCGTTATTTAGAGCCAGTTACAGAGCAGCACAATAAACAAAGCAAACAATGTGTGTGTCTGTGTGTGCTCGTGTTCCATGCTTTGTCCCTTACATTTACATGTAGTCATTTAGCAGACGCTCTTTTCCAGAGCGACTTACAGTAAGTACAGGGACATTCTCCCCAAGGCAAGTAGGGTGAAGTGCCTTGCCCAAGGACACAACGCCATTTGTACAGCCCGGAATCGAACCAACAACCTTCTGATTAATAGACTCCCTAACCGCTCAGCCATCTGACCCCCACAAAGTCCCTTACAAAATCATTCACACCATTCAGTAAAACTGGACTGCAGGCCCACTTCATAAGCTTAGTGTATCTTTTCCCAGGTTGCCCGAGGTCAAATTCAACAGAAAAAAAAACACAGGGCAAAATGGCAGATGCCCCTATGACCAAACCATAACTGTAGACGTGACAGTAGTCATTCCTAGGAATCCGAAAAGTTCCGGCAAAATGCCAATGAAAGGTTTAATTTCCATGCAAGAGACGATCCCTGCCTCCACAGCTCATCGTTCTACTCTGCCAGGCAGAACAACTGTTCTCTGATCGTGACGTTTCAAGCCAACGATCAGGAAAATCACAGTGAGCTCGCTCCCAGGTCCTCTACAGACAGGTAATGAGCCACACGCTAATTCCCTATTGGTTCAGCTGGCTCGAGCCGTCACTGCACACTGCTCAGATGTGTTAGTCTCGCTGAGGTGAGGGCCGTACACACACTGTTAGACACAAACACGCTCCATCCAAACCAGGTCACTAACAGCCATGGTCAGAGAAGTTGACTGTGTGCAGTTTGTCCCTGACGACAAAGTCAGAAAAACTAATCGGAAGACGTGCACACGTACAAACACACACACAGAAAAGTTTGATTCCATAAAAAAAGCCCCCCAAAACTCTGAGTCTTCCCATTCATCATTACAGACTGGTCAAAGGACCAAGGCCCTGAGTGGCTACTGAACTGAAGCAATCAATGGCCACAAAGTAAACAAAAGCTCACAGCCAAGGCTTAGAGATGCTTGAACCGACACACTGCCTCAGAGACGGGTGGGGAGCAGAGGGAAGAAGGAAAGGGCATTGGAAAAAAGTACCAGACACAATACAGAGGAATACTGTACAGGATAGGAAGTGAAAGTGTATGAGGGATCAATATGTGGTACAACATCTGACTGGAAAAACCAACACTGGTGTTCGAGATGGTGGTAGAAGCCACCATAACGGACTGACTGTGAGTAGAAACCATGGGCCAGACCACAGTCACAACAACCGGGCTATTGAGCCCCTGACTGAACTAGACCAAAAGATTGATTGATGTCAACAGGTGTGTCTGTCTCTGATCCCAACGTCATGCGTATTTCCTAAACTTGTATCAGCAGGGTTTATGGTGACATTGATGGTGAGGTCCTCCTACAACCCAAACATAGGCCCAGCGCCTTTTAGGCTGCAGTCTACTTATTATGGCCTAACTATTCAAATCAACGAAAGTGAAAGGGAAGTAACTGAGAGTGAAGTCCATCTAATTATCTCCAGTGGGATTTGTCAAGAGCTGTGTACATTGTCTGCATTGGCTTGTAAAATTGGAACTGGTTTCCTCCCACGATAAGCTCTGATTACAGTGCAGATACTGTTGCTCAGGCCACAGTTTCCAGCCCTGTCTCACTTCACGGTTATGAGCCCGAGCAGGAAGCCTCTGAATGTACTGCCCTGACATTAACCCTTCCTCAGCCTGCCATTGTGCTGCATTTTACCCTTGACTCCATTGATAAGACCAGCAAAATGGCCCCCCGAGACCGTATCGCTAATGACTTTATATGCATCTGTTGAGGTTTACTGCAGGCAACCATGCGCCCGAGTCATCACCTTGTCTGCGCATGTTATCTCAGCTCTGGGTGCTGTGCCAAGAGGTAATAAATGATCATGTAGGATGTGAGGGATGTGGGGAGGTGGAGGGGTTGCAGCTACAGGCTTGAGCGGGCGGTCCAAAACGTCTGCAGGGCACTGCCAAAGCTTAGAGGAACGGTCAATATCTTTCACAGGCGTCTCATGTCATTATCAATATGTGCTTAACCTGCATGCAAAAGCTTGATCAAATTGTGTGTTTGATAACCCGTGAATAGACACACACACACACACACACACACACACACTGAGGGGGACTGCTGATTAGGTGGTTTGAGTGTGGGTTGTGTAAGTGGAAGAGGTGAAGAGAAGACAATAGGAGTGGGAGAGGAGGGGAGTGATTGTCTAAGGGTCTGTCTTTGTATGAGAGAAAATAAAGAGGTTGGTAATGAAGGAAGAAAATAACGTCAGGAAACATTTTCACCGTGGGAGATGCACTCGGGCAGAAAACACATTGAAAATGTCAAAATTGACATTTGACATTTAAACCATCCTGATAGTCAAACAAAACATTCCTCGTGGCACCTGCCATGCCCAAAACTGACCGGGCCTCACCTCTGGACGGACTTTGGAAGATGAACCTCAAGCAGAGTCTGGTACTCAGCCATCTGAACCTCATTAACATTCACGGTAACCAATACCATGAGGTTCACACACAACGCAATGTTTCTTCTATCACAACCTTGAAGGGTAACCATGCGCGTCACCCCTAGGCTGCGGTATTTATTTTGGTGTCTTCTTCAAACGCGATGCATAAACACGGTCAACAGCATACCACGAAAAAGAGGACCTCGAAAAAGGCACTCATGGATCAGAAATTAATTCAAGTTTTTCATTGTTAGGGCTAAAAAGGGCCAGGATTTATGACCCAAAAAATCATAATACTGTGCAAAGATTTGTAGGGATAAATACCAGGATTGATGAGTTTAGCCGTGCGTGAGAGTCAACCATAAAGTGTTTAACTCCAAAAACAGGTTTGGGTGTTAAGTTAGTCTTTTATCACAGACAGAGCTGCTCCTGTCAGCGACACGCCACCAGCCAAGCAGTTCTACTCTGCCCCACTCAAACTCACAAATGTCTTTGAGGGGTCATCCACATCAAGACCTACCACCCCTCTGCGTGTACGAAACATGGTCATCACATGATCCTCCTATCCTGCTGTGTCCTAGCTGTTGCCATACAACTCTCAAGACTTGCACTGTTACACTATAAACAGTCCACCCCTATCCATTAGCTTTTTGCCTTGCACCGACACATTCAAGTTACATCTCAAGAACCATGTCTTTGTCTTCGGCCAATTCATATGCATGAATGCAGCCACGTGACAATCAGTAGTTTGGGCCATGTGTCTAGTGCTTCGTGTTTATAGTACATCATCACATCGCTGCTCTTTGATTTATTTTATTGTACGGCACTTTGGTGACCAGTGACCACTGTCATTTTTCAATGTGCTTCATGAATAAACACGATTAATTGACTGATGTTAGGTAAAACGGTAACCCCCCCCCAAACATACACACACACACACACACACACACACATAGCTGAGGTCAGGAAACAGACCTCGCCACCCCGCCATGCGGTAGAAAGGGTTTGCGGGAGCTCGGGATCTGAGCAGCCTACGGGACTTAGACGGACGCGTAAATCCTAAGGTGCAGATTTATAACAGCCCCACTGCGCTGCCAGGGGACATAAAGCCTCCAGGAGCCCATTAAACAACAGAGGAGAACCAGATGAGAGCATGGGAGGAGGAGAAGGATGAGAGGACGGAGAACACGTTGCCGTCGACTTCAGAGTAGCGCGCTGCTGCCGGGAAGACGGATGCTGCTTTCAAGATATTGGTGGAACCCTATTGGAAGCAGTGTATAAAGACGAGAGAGGGAGAGAGAGGGAGGGAGAGAGAGGGTAAGGGGGGGGGGGGGGGGGGGGCAAAGAGGGTTTGATACAGTGTAAGGTTCCAGCCATGTAAAAGAAAGTCAAGTGTCTGCTCCGTGGTGGGGCAAGATGATCTACTGTAGGCTTATGACTTTGCCCCAGTTTGAGGACTAGATGTCAGTGTCATGGGGACATGTATTCTAATCACTGTCCACGCAGTGACAGAATGAGGCTGAATCTCATCCCCTGACATAGGACCTCCATACCACCAATCAATGTTAGCACACACTGGGAATCACGAGCAGGAACGTCTCTTTGTTTCTCTCATTCTAGTTGATAGAAACAGTGTTCTGATGTGTTCCATATGCTACACCTGCTTCCGGTGGTGCACTTTTCACGCCAGCATGTTGATTCAGAGTGTAGATAATCTCAGATCACAGTCTTGTGCTGTCCCTGTAATGGTGAGTGATTTGTACGTATGAGCCGACTTTGAGATCATACTGCGAGCAGGGCACCGACGGTGCGGGAAATGAAGCAGGCAATTAGCTTTGGTGATAAGGCGAGGCTACTATCTGTAGTACCCGTTTCTGAGGCCGAGGGAGCTGGTGTTATTGAGGTTACAGTGTTCTACCGTTCGGCAAACTGACCTGGGTAGAGTGTGTGCTGGGCTGCACGCGGCTGTGTTGTGCATCTGTACCCTTCCCTCTCCCCTTAGAGATGGTAATGGGATCTAAGCAGAAGCCTGATTAAAAGGACACTTCCTCCTTGGAGACCAGCCGACATTTTTTTCTCCCCTCTTCCTCGGAGCGTCGGAAACCTTTGCGCGGGAACAGAAGGGCTAGATAGCAGGCTCACACAGCGGTGGCTAATTAAATTAAGCCTCCTTTAATAAAAGAGGAAGTGAATTGAAGGCTTTAATCCTGACTTTGCCATCAAAGGGAATGGCAGAAAAATAAGGCGGCGGAAGAAAACACACAACCTCCAGATATAAATTTCTGCCTGTTACGTTTCACTCCTCAGCCCCTGAGCTACGGTACACTCGGTCCATGTGAGAAATGAAAGTATTGTTTTAAAACAGTCGTCAAAGCCCAAACTTTTCCTTTTTGGTTCAGGGACATGGCTTGCAGTTAAGATCTTTCTAATCCCAGCATGCATCTCTTGGAATTTGTCAATGCTTTCCACAAGCCCACAGAGCCCAGGAATGCCTGAGTCTTGCTGTGAAATACAGACACACTGCTGTATTCTTTCTGTACTACCCGGTAAGTCCATCCGTAAGTCCATAGCCTGTACTGTGTTGAAGAAAAAAATAAGAGAACAGGAAAAAGGAGAAACAGATTCAGTTTACATAGAACCAAACAAATCAGGCAACCAATCAAAAACAAACAAAGCATAAATCAAATTCCAATCTCAACAGGCTAGATGTGTATTTTAGTCACAATAGAATTTGGTTAAGGGCCATTCATATTTTTAAACAAAACACATACGCAGAAGATAGAACGTATTTTTTGTATTATTCACTCAACCAGAGTGAAACGTGTGTTTAAGTTGAAGGAGTGAGGTCCTGTGCACGTCCTTGTACTACTAAGCAGTTCTGCAAGACTGCTGCTCTTTGGGTCAAGACAACCACAAGGAGCGGAAGAGGATGGAAATAGAGGAAAGGAGAAACGAGAGAGGAGAGAGGAAACGAGGAGAAAGAATGAGAGAGGGATACTCTCCTCTCATCCTTATTATGTAAACGAGGTGCATGACTATTCCTCTGGGTCCCTTGAGACTCAATTACCAGTGGCTTCTCAGGCCTAATTGGCTGAAACTAAGAATTAGCCATTTCTTATCCCCACATATTTTCCTCTTTCTATTTTTCTCTCTCTTTTACCCCCTCTGTTTTTCATGTGAAGTCTGTTTTTCTGTTTTCCATACAGTTACACTATTTCTGTGCCTCCCTTTTTCTCTCTTTTATCTGTTTGTCTATCCATTTCCCCTTTCCTTGACTGCTCTCCCTTCCAGTTCCGTTTTATGCCAGTGGATTTTCTGGCTTCAGTGTTTCCTTTGAGCATCTGCTCCATCTGGCAATGAATAGACAGATTTCTACAAATTGCTAAGTCCAGATATTTGGCTGGTAGAATCACCACTGGAGAAGGAACAAACAACGCAACAGAAAGCTGCCCAACACTTAAATATGAATTCATGTTTCTCTGAGTTGAAACATAAATACCAAAACACAAGAATGACCATTCGAGATGTAAGTCTGTCTAAACGAGAGGGTGAACAACGTTCTCAGGACAGGGGAGTCAGAGATCAATTTGAAGATGTGAGTGAGAGAGACCAGGGAGCCAACCAACTGTCTACAGAACCCAAAATTCCAATGATCCTCCTATCCTCATCAGTGTTGGGTATAGTTACTTTTTAAAGTAACTAATTACAGTTACTAGTTACATTCCTTGTAAAGTAGCCAGTTAGGTTATTCAGTTACTTGCTATCGAGAGTAAGGAGATATGTTACTTTTGCGTTACATTAAGAAAAGTGTTTTATATCTAAAATATTTCACCTTGGTTGACCTCAGCAATAGCACATATTGTACTGAATATTCAGTGTCACTCGCATATAACATGATCAATCCTCATTATACAGCAAGAAGGATCAAGGTAATAATCCACTATAATGAAAAGCAATATTTGCATGAAGTTCTTCAATCAAGAAACTGCTTAACCAATAAATAATGTTGTAAAATGTCAGGCAGAAATCTAGTAGTTAGCTTGCTCTACAAGGGCTAGGTTTGAATCTAGGAGCAAAACGAAGCTAAGCTATAGGTAGGTATATGGTAGCAAAATGGTGTTCACTAATGTACTGAACCAGACTATTTTACTTACTGTGATGTAATCCTAACCCGAAACCACTGAACGATACAGCAACACATCACACAAGCTTGAGTTCATTTACATTACATTTAGTCATTTAGCAGACGCGCTTATCCAGAGCGACTTACAGTAAGTACAGGGACATTCCCCCCGAGGCAATTAGGGTGAAGTGCCTTGCCCAAGGACACAACGCCATTTGGCACGGTGGGGAATCGATTCAGCACCCTTCTGATTACTAGCCCGACTTCCTCACCGTTCAGCCATCTGACTCCCACTACATTATGTAACGTGACATTACGTAGGTCTGTACGTGCAAGTCTTAAATAACTATTTAGCTGGTCGGCTCCATGACGCCGGGTAAATTGGGCTCGTGAGACCAAATTGGGCTCGCACCAAAAGAACAAAGGGGAACGCAGATTAAGACGTTTTCGTAGGTACCTAGCGAAAAGTAGTCTCAAATGTCCAAGACTTTTAGCTACATGCCGAGTGCTCTCGACCAAAAGACTAAATTAAGTAACACGTTACTTGTTTGAACGAGGAACTAGTAACGGATTCATTCAATTAAAAAAGTGACGCGTAAAGTTACTCGTTACCTATCAAAAGTAGTCTGACTATTGTAACGCAACACTGATCCTCATGTAGGGTAGAGGAACAAGCGAGGGATGGAAGAGGGAAGAGAAAGTGAGTCTTTTTTGTATGTGACAACACCTGTTTAGGACGTTCTGCATATACAATGCATTGAGACTGATGTTTCAGTAGAACAGAAGCGACTACAGAACTTGATTCACGAGCAAAGGAACTCTTTCCTCTGTTCAGCGTCTTTCATTCTGGAACATACTCTACCAGGATGGGTATAGCTCAGCGGTATCAGCAGATCTGAGCTGCTACCTTCCGCTAGTTTTAGCGGTAAATGAATACATTATTATTCTTATGCAAGATAGGAACAATAGACACACACAACCACCCACCCACATACACACATACATATCGGAGCTATGAACGACTGAGTAAATATGTTCCTTCTGGTTGGGGCTACCCGTTGTGACAGGTGGAGTTTGTCTCTATCACGCAGCCACATACATGTCTGCCTCGCTGCTACATTCCTCCCACGGACCCCTTTCAGCCGTTATCTCCTCAGTACGTTGCCATCCAGACGTGATTTACCCCGCCCGAGGCGTGGAGATCCCGGCTGCACTTCTAAAGCCCCAGCCATACAGGCCCGTCCCATCTACAGTACAGCCCGTGTAAGCAATGGGAACGCGGGGCCTGTCTCTGACATAATGAAACTATTAATCCGTCTCATTCTTTAGGGCGTCTGGCAGTGGGGGTGGCGTGGGAGGCGGGGGGAGAAGGACTCGAGAGAGTGCGAGAGCAGGGAGTCCAGTGAAAGGTGCAGAGATTGATGGTTTGCCGATTCAGGTCCTGGCTTGTACGCCGCCGGGGCGTGGGCCACATACAATGGAAAGGCCGTTCCCACTTTAATTAACTGACAGTCAAAAGATATGGATTACGACCTGGGGAGCAGACGCAAGCCATGACAGCCTGGCAATAGATGACACCCCCCCCCCTCCTCGGGCAGGGCTGGGGGGGGGGGGGGGTTGTATGGACTGCTGAAAGAGCGACACGCGCCTCTCCTTGACCGACATGGGCCCAGGCTGCAGAGCAGCGAGGAAGGTGAACACGGCGTCTTCTGCATCAGGCGAAGGATTCCGTTTTTTAAATGTCAGTTTGAAACGTTTGCACCATCTGTATGTTGGCCAGGTCTGGAGTCCAGTCGGTGATGGCAACACATGGCCAAAAGCGACGCTTCATCCCTGCGAACATGTCGTGTCACTCTGAGGTTGCTGTCATTCCTTTCCCCTCCAACCATATACATTGTTCCGTTAGAGACATTGTAAAACAATCCTTGAAGTTTAAAGGACTTGATGGTGTTGTGAGGTCACTAGCTAATGCAGAATTAGAGATTAGCCTCGCTAGCAGGTGCAATGCTAATGGCTGCTCTGCTGTTGTGTTGTATCAGGAACACAACAGCTGGCCCTTTATAGATAACAGCAACATTCAACAGTTTTGCCCAGAAATAATATTCAGCCCGTGGTAATGAAAAGATACTGAAACAAAATGAAACACCACAGGACCGGGGACATGGAGAGGAAAGAGAATGACAGAAAGGCAGTGTTGATAAAGGCAAAGAAAGAATAAAAGGGACAGACACAGAACGTGAAAGAGTTCCTTTACTAATACGACAAGCTCCATCCTCTCCCGTCCTGACCAAAACATCCGCCTAAATACATCCTCTGCACAGAGAGTCCTGGACAGGTGCCACTGTTCGCCATATGGAAACTGTGCATTCTCCCTTGAACCTTCCTCCTTCCCCCTTCCATCCCTCTCCGGTTCCTCTTCCCTAAATGATAACGGTGGATGGTAGGATGTGACAGCTGGTTGCCTCCCTCGTCTCCCCCACTGCCACCACCCAACACTTTGCCCATTAGAGAGATTATCAGTACTGTCAGTCACAGATACCTCCTCCGTCCTTGCCTGGGGTGCGATGGTGAGGTGTGTGTGTGGGGGGTGGGGGGGGGTGGAGGGGTGCTGAGACAGGAAGGAAGGCCGGGAGCCTTCCCTACCTGTGCAGAGCAGTCCGCTCCGACGGGACGGGGAACAAACACCAAGCGCCAAGCGCTGCTTCTCTTCATCGGCGCCCGCTGTTCGCACACGCCCGGGGTGCCGGGGGAACCAGACCGACGGGAAAGCCCGACGTGCACACATCTCTCGTCGGTGACGTCCACCCCTCGATCCACCCTTATCATTGCTGTGATGGTCATTGTGTCAACATCGGCATTGACATCACCATCATCATCATCCGCAGCGCTATCATTGTCATGGTTACGCCGCTCGGAGGCGGTGGCGCCGTCTGTTTACGTTTGCATGTTTCCATATCCTCATGTAGACCTGGAAAGGGCCTCGCTGAAGCGAGGGGCAAGTGAGTCCTGTGCCTCAAATGAGACGTCTCCAGCCCTCTGATCTTCTATTCAGAGGGCATCATTAGCGAGCACGTACCCCTATGTTGTTGAGCCTGTTTTAGAGTCTGTTAGATCTGACTAACAAGACCCAGGTAGCCATAATGGAGACTTTCTTTTTCTACGGTCTGATCTTTAACCTCATCTAATGGTGCAGCCTCGGAGGATAGTAAGAGAGGCCTATCTTTGAAGGTGAGTCACCCCTGGATGAACAATGCTCGAGTCCTAATAGGCCTCCAGTCTACACAACACAGGAGAGAAGTTAATTCCCCTCTTAATTAAGCGGAAATTGGAGGGGGAAGAGGCAGGGAATGTTTTTATTTTATTTATTTTTTTATGTTTTTCTTGGTTGAGAACATTGTGAACGGTGTGCTTGTGGGTGAAATGGAGGTTTGGGCTCGCACTTGTGTTTATGTGCCAGGGTGTGCTTGTTTGTGTGTGCGTTGGTGCTGCGTGCCTTATGTGGCCGCTCTGTATCGTCGAGGATGTCTTTAATGAGCGGCTTTTCCGTTGTTCGCTCCTCAACGCCTTGTGTTGTGATTCAAATGAGCCCCTCCCTACTCCAAACACCACTCTTTAATTGTCCTCTTTGATCTCAGGCTAATTCCGCTAATTAGCAGAAGCCAGCATTCAAAGTCGAACGTTTTGCTTTGCCCCGGAGTGTAAGAGAAGCAGGGGGCACCGATCCCCCCCCCCGCTCCCTCCTCGCCCTTCTGCTGCACCCAAACTGCCCCCCTGCCAGGGTTTCATTGGAAGACGCAAACATACAGTTGCTTTTACCCGGCAGACATGGGGGTTCTCATACAGTAAAGGTTCTACGCAGATGAGCCCACAATAACACACACACAGTTTCCCTGCTCACGTAAATATTGTTTAGACAGACGGAAAGAAAACAATAGTAACGCATGAACGGTCACAGATGTTGTGAAATCTCCGTTCGTGCACATACACACATGACACATGTGTACACCCACGCACGTTGTGTGCCGACTAACAAGTTTAGGAGAGACATGGACCAACATTCATCAACAGGATCAAGAAGATATACCATATGCCCGTGTTTCGCTCAGTGGCTCCGTTCTGCATACGAATCATCAGAGACACACATGTATTATGTACAAACACACAGTGATCATACGCACAACCATTGGTTGATAGTGTGATTACACCACACTGTACACATCCACAAAAAGACTCAGATGTATTATTCACGGCACATTCTCACACACAGGCACCCACACAAACATACACACACACACAAACACACATGCACACACCAAGATGGTCCTATTATTAGCATGGCCTAGTCGCTCACATGTTCAACCGCCTTCTGGGCTGACAGTCCCCAAGACACACACAGAAGAAGGGGCCTGCTGGCATCCCCAATTTGTTTTTCTCTAAATTGCATTTCTCTCTCCGTTGCGCTCTCTCTCTCTCTCTCTCTCTCTCTCTCTCTCTCTCTCTCTCTCTCTCTCTCTCTCTCTCTCTCTCTCTCTCTCTCTCTCTCTCTCTCTCTCAAAGAGAACGCCTGTGCCTCATTGGCCTGTGCCAATTTTAGCCGATGTGTTTGGCCAAACAGTCGCGTCGGCCTGATCCATATGCATGAGGGGAAACGGGCTCTACACACAATCCATGCTCGTGTCACTGTATCACTCTCCGCTCGTCCTAAAAACAGACTGCGGCAGCGCCCCGTATGGCCGTCGAGATGCTAGTAAAACGTGCACGGTGCCCCTCTGAGGATGCGGGGAGTTGATCCAGTATGTCAGCCACCGCACACGGACGGTGGAAGAGATGAGGGACTAATCTATGGACTCTTCTGTGGCTACAGCCTGACGCGCGCTGTTCCGAAAGATCCATTTCTCTCCAGTTCAGGACAAAGTCACACAAACAGTGGATGAATTTGGGAGTCACACCACACGCCGAGGGCCAAACCAAATATTGAAAGAAGCCCGGGTTTCCAAAGACCAAAGAGGGAAGGGCTTCAAGTGAAACGGGGATATTTGAGAGGGGAGGGGAACTCTCTTCAGGGCCTTGTATGAGTGTGTGTAATCAATACTAATGACTGAAAAAAGGAGCTGGAGAGAGGCTCCCTGGGCCACCCCCTGGCCCTGACTACACAGCTCCATTCACTTCTCATTCCCATCAAACTGAATAGTGATTAGCTTAAGGCCTCTGCCATAGGAACAGGAGCAATTAATAGTGTTGTCTGACAAGCGAAATGAGAGTCCCAGCTCTAATTCTGTGTCAACACATCGATTTCGCAATACTTTGTGGACTATTTCCTTCCTCCGATTGGATGAAATCAATTAGTCCTCAAAAGATGGACTGCGCTAAACTCTGGAGTGTACGTGGGTTTTGCTGTGTCCACTAAAAAAGATGGGATGGACTTAATTTGCAACGGAAAACTCGCTTACTCTTCCACTCCGAGGAGAATCTTGCCTCGGAAGAGAGGGAACGGAAAAAGAAAAAAATGAAAAGAGCAGCGTTTGAGGGGCGATTCTTTTTTTTTTCGACAAAAGAGTGGAGTATAATAGCCATGTGTGTGTAAGAGTGAATTGTGTGAGTTTGTGTGTATGTGTGTGTCTGTGTGTGTGTGTGTGTGCGTGTACAGGGCAGTGAAAAGGCAGCCAACTGACACAGCACAGCCAGGAGATCCCATGCCAATCGGAGCATGGCCTTTTAGCCGCTCACTCCGTCAGAGATGCCAGTTTGACGGACGATGCAAGCCCCGGTGACATTTCTTCGGGGCGGGGTGCGGGGAGAGGGTGTGTGTGGGTGGGGGGGGGGGCGGGGACAGCGAGCACAGAGTAGATGGAGAAACTGAAGATGGGAAGGAAGGGAAAGAGGGGCGGGAAGAAACAGAAGAAAGGGAGGGAGGGGAAGGAGTAGAGGGGGGCACGGGTGCTGAATAAACACCGCTGCCAATTTGCCAACTGCCCATCGCGGGCTGCAGTCAGTCTCGTCGTTCCTGCGTCGATCCGCCTCTCTTACCTGACCCTCTCCGACACACACAAACAACAGGTCTCTTGCTTATTCATCTGGGCTCACAATGCTCATTAGCATCTCAGCCATTAGCGCTCCACCTTTCTGTCAGTCAGGAGGCAGACAGGCCGCCTGTCAGGGAAGAAAGGCCGCTCACGTCCTCAGCAAAACAAACATTCTCTCTCCAGCCCAGTTCGACTTTTAAAGTGCCTCTTTATTTGGCTTTGTGTTTTTCTGTTTGTCTCTGAGCCCCACGGACACTTTGGGATTTGCTACTTCTGGCACAAATGTTATATTCTAGAAGGTCTGTGAAGCCACATTTGAAAGGTTAAGGGAGTTGCAAACACATTCATGTCACAATAAACCAAGCCTTTTTAGGAAAAGTTTGAAGGCAGGTTCATTATATGACGATCGTCTAACTTTTGTTGAGTCTCCGTGTCCTCTGTGTCCTTCGTAAATGTCCACACACTCCCTCGCTCAAAAACACACACACTGTCACTCATAGGACACATCTCGCTTGCAGTGCATGCTACAGTAATAAGGCAGGAGTCGATGAGCCAACAGAAGTGCACGGCATCCCTGCTGATAATCCCTGGTCACGACAGCACGCACACTTCCCTCTGTCTCTGTGAGTCTTTTTCTCTGTCTGACTGTTTGTCTGTCCATTTCTCTCTCTCTCTCTTTATGTCTGTCTGTCTGTCTCTCTTTCTTTCCATCACTGGCATGAGACAGAGAATCAGATACCCAGCAGATGTGCAGAGAAAAGCGCATCAGAGACGATGCAGCCACCTCCATACTGTTCTTGACAGGAACAAAGAGTCTGTCCTGTGTTGTCATATATAAGCTTAAGGCGATGACAGCATCGTGTCCCAGACAAACTGTGTAGCTAGGCTAACATCTGAGAGGGGCTGCGAGTCTGGATCACCAGTGATGGGGAAGGAGGATGGGATGAGAGTGGGGGTGTGGGGGGGGGAGTCGAGGTAGGGAATTTTGGGATCCTCGTGTGGGGTCACATCCAGCCCGGGGTGGAAGTGGGCTCTGCATCCTCCCTCCCCTTTCCTGTGCAGTATAATGCAGCCTCTCGCTGATGGCAAGCTGGAGTCTGGGTCTAACGAGCACTTTGTCAGGTTTGTTGTTCTAATTAAGTCAATTAGGGAAATGCAGGGGCAGATGGCAGGACGGGATAGGGAAATGAGGGTGCATCCTATCGCCTTCCCTCTCAGTTAACCCTGGAGCCAGGCAGGCAGCCTATCAGCCACAGATGTGTGTGTGTGCGTGTGTGTGCTATGCGTGTACGTGTGTGCTGAGTCAGAACACACCTGAGCCCCACAGGGCCGGGGTGGAGAGGTAACGGTTCATGAGAGGTCACGTCTGGGGCTATTAGCACAGCTGATACTACAGTACTCAGCATTCTTAGGGCCCCCTGGTAAACGCAATCATGTGCAAACGTAAAAGCACGTATTAACGCGGGCACTGTGACATGGACGTCCAATGCACACGGCACACACAGACACAGGCAACCACACATGCCCACACGCATCCACACAGAGACTGAGACACACATACACACCCATCGTGTGCGTTAGAGGCCAGAGTGTGCTTGCTTCTGCAGAAAGTGGGCACTGGTGCAGGAGCCTCTGATTGGCTCCTAAACCCTCCGGTTTAATCATAAACAGTTTTGGGGCGGACTGTGCCCCTCATGACAGATGGCTACAAACAACCATCAGGGCAATCAATATTACAAAGGAGGACTTTATGCTGAACTAGGGGATTCTGCTGAGCTTGGAGCCAAGCTTGAAGAAAAGCAGACATATTGGTTGCAGTTTATAGAAGTTGCAATATGGACTTGGTGAAGGTGTGGGAGGTGGGAGATTAGAGAGCATGGGCCCTCACTTTTCAAAGTCCTGGGGAGGAAGCGTACTTCTATCAACCCTGCCCATATATTTACCTCAAACCTTCCCTTCCACCAGGCATGAATGCTCAAAGCAGTGACAGAGTGCATCGCTAACACTTCCATCTCCAACACACGCAGTCCGTGTCTTAAAGAGTGTACCTGGAAGCCATTGGAATGTTAAACACATACATGCATACACACACGTATTTTTTCTTCAAAAACAGAGATAGACACGCTCGATTCTCAATTTAAAACCTATTGAGCCGGGGCGCGTGTCGTTCTGCGAGGGGAGACTGGAGAGGTGGACAGAGGAAGAGACGAGGAGGCTGTCTGCTCCTGGCAGCCCCCCCCCCAGGGCCTGCTCTGTGAACCCCCATTAGGATGATGGAACCTGGCAGCTGCACAGAACTCACTTAGAGTCCGGCTCAGTCCTCCTTGTGCTCCCCTAATTAAAACAAGGCCTTACTCCTAATTGAAAGATAATTAGCCGGGGCGCCTCCTCCAACAAGGGGCACAAGGGTGAGGTGATTTGTGTTTTGGGTGGTGGTGGGAGAGGGGGGGGGGGTTGCAAAGGAGAGTATTTGCTCATGTCAGCCCAAAACATGAAAGGCCAATCTGGAACAGTGGGGGCAAAGGGGAAAGCATAAAAAAAAAAAATTATAATAATAAAAACTGTACAAAATATACAGAGAAGATGCAGGAGTGTGGGGGGGGGGGGGGGCTAGTTATTTAGGGGCCAAGACTATACCATTGGTCTGCTAGAATCTATAGTTTTTTTATTGAAATAGCCAGGCGTTCAGCCCTAGCAAGCGAAGCATCAGCTAAACCTTGTGACCAGTGTGTGTTTTCCCAATAAACAGTACTGACAGTTTGACATTTCCCAGGGAAGAAAGTCTGATCTGCGGATGTTTTATTCATCCTATTGACTTCACACGGGCTGAGACGGAGACAAAGCCCAAAATGAGCTGGGCTGAGATGAGGGAGCTGAGAGGCAATGCTGGAGACTGTGTGTGTGTCCGCACGTGTGTGTGTCCGCGCGCGCGCGTGTGCGCATGTTTCTGCCTGTTTGTGTGTTTTTCGCGTGTTTTGTTTACCTTCAGACGTTTTGACTTTGCAACTGAGACAGGTTGGTTCCCACACACATACACACACACACACACAAACGCTAAATATAAACACTTTCACTAGCCAACCAGTCTGATAAGTAGGTAGCGGTTATGAGAGAAGCTCTGCCCTGTTGTGCTCTGAGACAGATTCAAGCAGTGGGATGGATGGTTGAGAACCTTGCTCACCAGGCGCCAAGCGGCCCCTCACACCAACTTCCTCCATCATGTGAGGGTGGGGGCTCCACTTCCAGAACAAAAGCCTGATATCAGGGAAACACTGCCCCCCTTGTCTTCCTGTTCTGGCTCCCAGACAACTGGTGTTCATTTACCAGGAGGGCTGTAAATACAGAACGGTCATGGGTCTGCCTGATATTCTCTGTCTACGAATAAGGAATAAATACTGTTGAGGAGACATCCAACTGTCAATAAAAGTGCTGTGGGCATGTTGATGTGTAGAGTAGCTACAACATAAATTCATGTAAGCGGTTATGTGGAAGACTGTAATTATAAAAGTGCTCTGGTTGGAGAAAATGCTTGCTCAAGCCGGGCTAGGGTATTGCATGTCACGCAGGAGCATCATAGTGTATGCTGTTAAACATTATATTCCTGCCCTGCCCTGCCACCCCTCCATTTCTTACCTTCACACCCTGGCACCATCTAGGAAATTTCAGCCGTGTCCTTGCTCTGCCCTTAGGTGAACCCAGGCATGTCGGACCCCAATCCATCAATCATCCAAGATGTGAGTGGGGAGGGAGGGAGGGAGGGAGGGAGGGAGGGAGGGAGGGAGGGAGGGAGGGAGGGAGGGAGGGAGGGAGGGAGGGAGGGAGGGAGGGAGGGAGGGAGGGAGGGAGGGAGGGAGGGAGGGAGGGAGGGAGGGAGGGAGGGAGGGAGGGAGGGAGGGAGGGAGGGAGGGAGGGAGGGAGGGAGGGAGGGAGGAGAGAGGACAGGAGGAGAGGAGTGAAGAGGAGTCTCGAAGAGAGGAGCAGCAGGCAAGGTTGTCAGTAGATGGGTGTCCTGTCCTGTGGCTAGCCAGGATGAAGTGTCCCTGTCACGATCCCAACCCTCACCAGCACCACCCTCCCATCATCCTCCCACCCCCCCAGGGTCCAGGCTGATTAATTGGCTGTCCAGCTCCTGTGATGGTGGCCATTTTAACCAAGGCTCCTGGGAACCTCACCCATGTCTCTCTCTCTCTCTCTCTCATGCCCTCACCTAAACACCCCCATCGCCTCCCCTGTGTTCCTCCCTGCCCGTGTGCCTACCTCTAAGTGTCGGCAGCTAAAATTAGCAACTCCTACCCCCCCCCCCCCCATGCTTCCTCCTCTCATTCTCACTTTTGTCAGTACAAGCACTTTACAGCACCCCCTTCACCTTGCCAACGGGGGGATAATGTCTCTTTGCAGGAGCGGAGCTTGAGCGCAAAGGAGGGGCACACATGAACAGCTTGAAACTCAGCATGGTATTCCCAACTGTTTACATGTGTACCAAAGTGATTGTGTGTGTGTGTGTGTGTGTGTGTGTGTGTCCATGGCCGTGGAGAGCACCTGTAACGGACATAGATGAAGCATCCTTGTCTGGGGTGAACAGCAGGAGATGCACCAGAGTTGACATTGGGCCTGTGGAGCCTCTCTGTCATCCGCTCTCCACTCTCTCCATCTTTCTCTTTCCCTCGCTCTGTCTTTTTCAATGAAACAATGGATCTCATATCAGTTCAACCACTCATCAGGAATGCAATTAAAATGGCTTCCAGTATCAAGGGGTTCAAGCGTTCTTCGAAAGTAATTACCAAACAATCATGCCATTGCCGGATAACAGGGAGGATATTGCACATGTCACATACTGTTCGGTACACTCAACCACCTAATAACCACCAGATGACCACTGTACTGTTTAGCCCTCAACCCTGGTGAGACCATAAGACATCAGCCTGTTCTCCAATGTGTCATACCGTTGCTTATCAGGCAGTGTTTTCCCTGAACAAAGCCTCTCTCCGTCTCTGCACCAGCATCATCACCAGCCCCCAGCAAGCCAGCCAGCCAGCCAAGGTCAATTGCCTTTCCGCCTCTCATTCTGTGCTTTATGTACCTTCACACCCAGGGAAAGAGGCTGCGCTATTTCTGCTCTGCTGCAAGGTGACTGCTTACACAGGCTGGCCGGGGCCACAGGCACCGTATAGGATGCAGAGCTGCACAGCCTTGGCACCGTGACACAGGGACACAGCAAGCGCCGCACAGGCCATGAGACACGGCTGCATGACAAAGGAGCTTGTTGCAATGCAACGCACACATTCACAGTATTCTCTCTCTGTCTTTCCTCTGCCTCTCCCTCTCTCTCTCTCTCTCTCTCTCTCTCTCTCTCTCTCTCTACTCCCTCACTCCCAGATGCCTCCTTACAGCTGCCATGACTGACTGCAAACTCATTTATTACAGGTCACAAACACAAGTGGCTCATTTAAAAGGACGTTACGCCCCAACCCCCCTGAAGCAGAATGAATAATCTACCTGCAGAAATAGCGACAAACACACTGGTCCATTGGCACCGAGGGAGGACACCCCGAGTCAAACCTTCCCTTTGTTTGACTTGGCGCTTTAGAAGCTGCTTTATCTGAACTGGCCGCAGAAGAAATCACCATCATGTTTTTTTTTTTTTTGTACGTATTCATGCACACACAGATCGGTGAATCAAGATTAAGCTTTGAGCATGCGTTCCAGCTGTCCTGCAGCAGTCAATATCACTCACAGCCATGCTGTAATTACATTGTAAATGCAGATTAGCTATGAATATTTTACTAAAAGGATTACTAAAAGCGGAAAGAGAAAGGAAATTAGCCCTTCAGCACAGCCTTACATGAATAGACCTTTAGAAGGTGGTGCTGAGCGTTCTCAGACAAGTTTGCCAACCTATTATTACTCTTTTATTTGTTCATCCCATTCGCTGAAGGAGGGGAAAAAAACTGAAATAAAACAAATCACCGAATTGTCAGCTACTTCAGAGAGAATAACAAGGCACAGGCCAGAAATTATAAAAGGCACAATTATCTTACTTTAATTCTAAACAGTGGTGGTAATGAGGGAGTCTTAGGGAAGATTAGCCATATTTCCATTGTCATTCTAATTCTCCCCTGCTTTTGTGGAGCTCACAAAAGCGGAGGGGATGAAAGCGGGGGAAGAAGACGAGTGCAGCCGTCTGAGGAGGAAGAGAGACTCCGGAACACCCGAGCCACGCTGTCAATCACCATGGAGGCACCCCATCCACCCCTCCATCCTGCTACGCCTCTCCCCTCCCACCCCACCAAACTCCCTCTTTGAACCCTCAGAACACTTGTCAAAAGACCCCTCTGCGGAGCCGAACAGCAGCTTGACAGTCTCCGGGTCTGTCTGAATGAGGACCGGGAGCGGCTCCCATTGTGAGAACGGCAGAGGAGGAAGTGGCACTCGACAGACGCACGCGGACGGAGACGTCTGTATTGTTCACGCGTGTTCGAGTAAAGCCGCCGAGGTGCGGGTCGCAGACACGGCGTGTACGACATGGTGTTCGCACAAGGGGGACGACGTTGAGGTTTCGTGCAGCGCTGAACTGAGCAGGGAGGCGTGCCGGAGGAAAGGACAGAGGCTGGGATGTGTGGCGGCAGACAGGCTGGCAGACAGAGGCCCGTACTGTACATGATGTTACACCACTTTGCTGTGCCTCTCTCCCTGTCTGTGTAAATCTGCCTTCTCCATGATGGAATACACAAACAGGACATGGAGGAAGCCACAGGGTGTTTCAGTCGGTGGGTGCTCTCTTTGGGTGGGCCTTCCTCTTAGTACGTTAGACATCTTAATTAAAACAAGGAGAATTGATCCCACCGCTTAAAGCCAATGCTCTATCCATCTAGGCTAACATTGGCTGATCATCATTTCCATTCTTCTTTTTCCCACCAATGTTTGTTTTTTTTCCCCCAGACATTCCGTCCCGTGAAACAGGTTCATTTGACATTCCGTCCCGTGAAACAGGTTCATTTGACTTCCCCTCACAACACAAATATAAAGTTCTTCTCTTGAGATACAATTTAAAACATAGACACACACACACACACACACACACAGCTCCTTGAAAAAGCCCAGATCTAAGACAAACTGCAGGTTTTCACATAACTACAACTCAAAGTCAGGGACAAAACAACACGCTAAGAAGTATCCACTCTATGACTCAGATGTGAGATTATGGAACATGATGGATGATAACACATGATGAACAGAAAGAACACACAAAGAAAATCACCTCTTTGCCTCAGTAGGTATTGGCTAGCTCCCAGTACATTCCATGAAGTACATGCAGTATACTTTGTACATTCATTGCTGGCATTCTGTTTACCATGTGATTAATTGTATCTAAATAAGGTGGACCACACACTGTACTAAACCACATATTACATTTGAATTCAATTAAGACATTCTCAGAGCTGACATGTTGATGGATGGCATTGACGCCCCCACTGCATGTGTGCCCGCCTCTGTGCCTATAGCGGGTCATGTGACATGAGAGAATGGAGATCTAAAGGTCAAATGAACCAAGGCTGATCAAACCTGCCGGACACTATGGCTAGATGGATGTTCTGCAGCCGAAACCCAGCTGTGCATGCAAGGGGGTAGGTCTGCTGTGAACACTGGTAGGGACAAACATTCTTATCAGCCTACAGTATGACATTGGTGGGGACACATAAATATGCTAACACTGCCCCTGCCCTGCAGTTAATTATAGTGTGTATGTGTGCGTGTGTGCATGTGTGTGAGTGTGTATGGGTGTGTGCGTGTGTGTGTGTGTGTGTCTGTGTCTGTGTCAATGCATGCATATGCAATGGTGTGTGATCAGAGGTAGCAGGTTCCAACCCAAATCTCAGCGGTGGAGTGAGCCACTTCCGAAAGGAACAGAAAGGACCCAATGGCTCTCCAGCCTTCGCTGGCCTTTGCCTGCCAATGGAGGGCATCGCCCCGGGAATCAAAGCATGCTATTCTTCAAGCAGAGTGCCAGAGATGAAGAGGTCAAGTCGGCTTTCAGAGACAGAGGATATATGAATAACAGGCCTTTGTGCTGCGGGACTGAGTTGTTGTAAAGTATATTGTATGTGCTATGAAAGAGAATGAATTATTTGCAGCATTGATATAAAAATTTTAATACGCAAAATATTTTGACATGAATGTGAATTGAAAACAATATTTTCTCCAGCAAAATAAAAGAACAATTTTGATGTTGTCAACTTTGCTTATAGGAATAGACCAGATAGATATATATAATAGAATAATCAACCCACCCTATACTGACAAAGGCGACATGTTGACTGAGTGGAAATGGGCGGTAGTAAATTGGAGCAAATGCAGACATTCAGTAATTTAAAAACGATTTAAGTAAAAAAATTAAAATAAAGAGTGCAAGCGCGAGGGTTAGTGATCTGTGAAAGGCCTGGTGGCTTGTGTCAAAGGTGCGCAGCCGTAGGCACGCAATGGCAAATATGAACTGTTGAGCTAAGCCTCTCGCTTTACAAAACCTTATACCTGACATCACAACCAGAGGATATTCATTAAACATACACATACACATGCATAAAGAATTACACAAATCCCCTGCGTGAACGGCACGCGCACGCGCACTCACAATATGCAACTTTTACCACGGCATAAACAGAACGTGTTGTCTTGCAGGATTATACTGATAGGTTACGTTCAAGTGTTGACATGCTCAGTTTTAATTCCCCAGAGAATGTGTCTTATCTCTGGGTGACGAAATTTCTCATCTGCGGTTTCCGTCTTCTCGCTGAGTTAAATCCATGCTAAACCGATGAGCACATTGATATTTGAATTATCTGTTCTTCCACCCGCTTCTATTGCCTGTGTCACAACTGTATGGTGAAGGATATTACCATTGTATTAAGTCTAGCATTTTAAAATACAGTTGGTTTCTTCAACTCAATTACTATAGGCTATTATGCAAAGAATAATAAGTTAACTCAGAGCAAACCAAATTATTGTTGATTGCTCCATATTCATAACCCAATTTAGAAATGCGTGCGTAACTCCAATTGCTGGGAGTAACAAAGCTACACTTTTTCTGTACCTTTTTTAGATAGACGTGTAATCTTCGAATACTCATGCATTTCAAAAATCATGCATTTTCACGCGCTTTATTGAACGACCAAAAGGCTAATAGGTATACAGTTTGCAGTTGACAAGGCGCTGGCGCGAGGAGGTTCGCAAATTGACAGAATCGGACACTCATTCAGTTGCCTGTACATACAAATACTTTGTACAAGCTAATGTGTCATACATATGCTACCATATCTGTTTGTTCAGTCTTCACAAACAATTTTGTTGTGCTGATGTCAATCCCACTACGACACATGTCAACTTTTTGGGGCAACCCTCTCTCTCTCTCCCTCTCTCCCTCTCCCTCTTCCAGTCATTGCGCGTTTCAATCCAGTCAATTGTTGTTAGTTCAGAAGCACACTATGTATTCTCAACAACATGTCACTGATCTGTAACAGTTCACCTGTTTGATCTGACGTAATTGTCGGCTTAATCAAACTATGAATCTACAATTATAACAAAATAATATTTTGGCTACACTAATGGTAGAAGGCTAGTAGGCTAGTTATTGATCAGTGATTGGTAATGACGATGGTCATTAAGCCTGCCAGTCAGAAATCTTTGACTATCTTGAGTTTATTTGATAATTTTTTACTTTGTCCTTTCATTTAAAGTGTCAAAGGTGCCTGAAAGAACCAAAGTCAACAAAACGTTTCCAAACTGCCGGGATGTGACTGAAGACAAACAAACAAGCATAAAGCTCGACTGATTTTATGCCCACCCGCGCCCTGAAGGAACTGCGTGAGAACAGCCTAATAAAGTATTAATTAACGAGGTTGACTGCCCTGACTGGTGTTTACTGTGTTCAAGGGACACGTGTGACAAAGATTCAATGCTCTCTATTCTCTAAAAATTCAACAAAGCCTCTCTCTGTGAGCAATAGCACGTTCTCGTCGGATATTCATGTGTTACAACAGAAAATTAATTTGAAAATAAACGAATGTACTTTCATTCGGGTTGATATCTAAATGAACCTTTATTTTCAGAGATAATGGTTATTGGACAATAGATAGCCTACCAATCTGCATCGTTCAGTGGCGCGTAAAGGCTACTTATTCGCTGCGCAGCATTCCTACGTTGAAGATCAGGAATTGCCGAAATAAAGAAAACAAAATCCATCAAAACAACCGTGTAGGTCAAAATAGAAGGTCGAACTGGTAAAACGAACACAAATAAATGAATCCTGAACGTCGATTACAGCAAAGAGCGACACTTTGTTACAGTGGGTGCGCACAGTTGTGACAACTGTACAAACACCTTGCGCACCAAGCACACCGTCAACCGCCACTCACCTGACTGTGAAGAGCTCCCCCGAAACAGCGCCGAAGTCAGAAGAAAGCCGAAGCAACACAGGGCAGATGCTTGCTTCATTTTGAGGATGTCTGTAACTCCTTTGATTCACATGTCCAGAAGCAAATCCCTATCTGCTTGGAAAATATAAAACATAAAGCAGTCTACTTCAAGACTTTTGATTCTCATATGTTGTAAGTAGTCCAGCCGTCCTCGTCCAGTTATTGACCTCCAAATTATTGTCAAATATGTTTACTCAAACAGATGCGTAGTACTCTCCACTGTGTCCAGTAAACGGGTTGTCAAAATAGTAAGGCAATGTTCATGCCATTACTCTCGGAGTTGACTACGGTATGCAGCGGAGGCTCACGTACCGGAGACACACCCCCCTGTAAGTTGTTCTCCTCCTACAGTTTACATGATTGGTCAACTGTCCTGCTGATTATCATAAACCCTCCTTTTATACAAAGTAATTCAATTGTGTTACACCTGTCACACAGTAGCCCACAGATAAAAGGTTGTATTCGCAATTTATATCAACATTTTAATGAGTAGCCAACCAGTTAAAGATTACAATGAGCTCGAAAACATGTGCAGACTTTATGCAGGCGATTGTTTTTCATAACCTACATTTAATAGTCATCCAGATCAATAATATGTTTTAGTAAACATTTCTGACTTGAATTCGGATACATTCAATTCAAATATCAAGAGACATTTGTAAGAGAGTGCATCTGTGATTATATCTAAAATACATACCTGCTTGTTTCAACAAAAGTCATAGAATTAACCACCAGGGGGACGGGAGTATATGGGTAGGACGTGCCCAAACATCAGAAGAAATGCATTCACTTATAAGAAGCATGGTTTTACCATGCAAGTTATATATTTTACATCATCTTCCAATCATCAATGAGCACACTTTAAGACTTTGAAAGTGGAAAGTTAGCAATTTTTCACAAGAGTCAGAGGGTCAGGTTTGTTTCTGCTCGGTTGCAGAATGAATAATGCACTGATCTGCGTGGCGCGTCCTCCCTGTGACTGCAATACTGACCTCTCACCACATGGGGGGGTTGCTTTCTCACCTTAAGGGTCAGCCACGCAGCAGATGCCAGCAGGGGGGATGGAGGTGATTCAAGCTGCCACCCACTACTTTACTGACTCTCTAAATGACATTGGGACCTTATCATTGATACACTTTATTAAAAGAAGTTCAATGTGACAAGCTTTTAATATCTATGACAACACCAAATTATTAAGAAATATTAAAATAGGATTTGACGTTTATTGAGGGTTTTATTTTCGGATTAAAAAAAACCCATCTCAGTGGGTGTGCCATTTATAATTTTTAATACTAAATGCAATTTAGCAGCTTCATACTTTAAAAATTATTTTTCATGACAACGTTATCTTCTTAATGCTGTCAATTACATAATTTATTTCAGAGATTATGAAATGGAATACGATGAGATTTCATATGTTTGGTGAGGCTCCCCGAGTGCCTAGTGTGTGGCAAATCTAATACATAACTCCTTAGTTTGTTTAATGGAAGAGATTTTGCTGCATGACGCATGCCAATAAAGCTAAACTTCCAGAGCCATTCTTCCTCGTAATGATTCTAGCAGTTATGAAGCAACTTCATCATACTTCACAGAGTGAGCCTTACTGTTGCCTCACAACCAGCCATCTCTCCCATCACTGGAGGTTTGCTTTCTTCACAAACATGCACCTGCCCGTGCATGCACACACTCATGCACATGCATACAGAGAAAGACACTTAAACTGGGGAAATTCCAGAACATAGTGGATAGTGCATGCAACAAAAACAGGCACCACAAGCAGTTACATGGAGTAACACATTATATCTTTATGTCGACACAGATTTGTTTTGCCAATATTTGCATAAATGTATTACTACATTAGTCATTTTCTCAATGTTGTTCCATTTAAAGATGTATAACCCTTTTTACCAGCAATGTCACAGAGAGCTTCACAGATGCGCATATCAACCTAAAACCCTCGAGGAAGACAAGGAAAAACACCCAGAAAGACTTACAAAAATGTAAGAAACCCTGAATGTGGCAATTCAGTGAGGGATCCCATCCTCCAGAAACAGTTGGTGAAACAGAGAGGTGCGGACCATATGCTGTTTACAATTATGCAGACATGGAGAGAAAAGTAAATAATATGAAAGTGAATGGATGGTGAGTAACCCTAGCAGTTCCTCGTGAATGATGCCTACCTATCACTGGCAAACCATTTCAACACAACCTCCCAGACGAATAACACACATGTCTGTTGGATTCGGAGAAGGATTCTGATTTAATGTAAATACATTGAGGCAGGAAGTTGTTAGAAGCATCTGTTACGGTCCAACAGCTCAGCTTTCAACTGACAAGAAACAGGTTGGATGGGTAAGGCTTTTATAGTCTGTAAAATGTCTTTCTATGGAGCTTCAGACCTCAGTCACCCAAACTGACCTCAACAACCTCGTTTCATTTAATCTAAAAAGATCAGCAGGTTTATTGGGGTTTTCAAAAGCTTGCTTGCAGGTGAGCCACAGCCTTGCAGCATGAAGCTCTTTTGGAGGAATTCTGAAAGAACTTCATGAGTGATGGTGAAAGGTAAGAGACAGCCTTGAATCCTCCAGTCAACGCCCCGGATGGCCTCTCAGGGGTTACGGCTGCCCTCAGAGTCAATGTGGGGACCGGCTCACTGAGCAATAAGCAGCATTACAGCGTTACACACACATGATTACGTGGGCACTCTCTCTGCGAATGACTCTCATCAGAAGTCACTGAAGAACTCAGTAAGTGTGTAATTGTTTCCCATTAGGAGGAGATGTGGGCTGCCATCAGATCCCATCCCACCGTCACATTTGCTGACGAATGCTCTGTGTCCAGTCAGTGAAGCAACTTCCTTCCGACTGCAGCCACTGGGTTGTGGCTGAATTGCTCAGAACCCCCAAAAGCCCACAGCCATTCAGACATTGCAGCTGGCTGGCTGTATATGCGGAGTCAACAACTTGTCATTGACATGGTGGCAAAGGACGGAGTTGAAGGGATATGAACAGGAGCATAATAAAGAAAGACACGACATTTAAGATCAACATGACGATATGTAACGTGTCAGTTGTTAGTGTATGTTTGCATGCTGTACATATTCAACAGTACCTCATCGCAATATGACAGTGAAGATTCTGTTGCTGTGGGTATGTGTGCTAGCCCTGGCCCTATCTTATTCCATCCCTCTGAGGTCTGCCTAACGGGGGTGAATAATTGTTAGCATGTGCCCTTGTGAAGGTGTGGTAAATTGGATATCTTACGTTGCAAATGATGGGTTGGTCCAGAGAACAGACAAGGCCAGCTGTGTGAAGTGAGACTCGTGGATGAGATAGACAGGGCTATGTTGAAGTTGTTACAGTAATGATCTGTCTTAGCTCTCTCTCTCTCTCTCTCTCTCTCTCTCTCTCTCTCTCTCTCTCTCTCTCTCTCTCTCTCTCTCTCTCCCTTTCTCTCTCTCTCGTTGCATCGCATGTGGACCATGATTGTGACTAAATGTTTTTCCTTCTACACTGCTGCCATCTAGAGGACAAAACAGATTGTGCGTCTGTGACTGGAACTTCTGAGAGAAACAAGCCGTGATAAAGATTACATAAGTTATATGATTTAAGGTGGTCTCCACGATAATAAATAAATGAAATCACATCCCCAAACAGTGTGATCAAGGACTAGATGTTTATGCTTATTAATAATCGTGTTTTATGCCGTTCAAGAGGCCACTAGAGAGCAGCAACAACGCAGACTCGATGACGTGACAGCTTAGTAGATTCACTTTTTACTGAAAAGATGCATGTGTGAAAGAGGCATGAGAGACATGCAGTACAGTATACACCCACGCGATTTGAATGTACACTCGCAAAGTAAGACAGTGGCAATGGAGAGGGAAGACGCAAGTTATCTTATGTGAGCAATACTGAGATGACGTCACCATATCAGCGTAAAGTCATCGTGGGGTCTGCAGACAACTACTGTGCTATTCAATCTCACTGGTCATTGACTCAAAAGAGAAATAGGCTAATTTTGACTCATCAGGTTACTGAAAGAAACTCAGGTTGATGCTAGATACTGTACCACTGCTTGAATTTTTGTTCTGCCATGGACAATACAGGAGCAACGACAGTCTACAGTGAACTAGAGTGAAAATGTCTATTGACATCCTAAACGATAGGCTGCAAACAGGGATGAAGGATTCCATGGTTATGAACAAAGTTATTCCGTCTCTATCATTTATTTCCAACGATGGCAATACAAAGACGACAATACCAGAACAGTGAATACTGTTAACTTAAGCTGTTAACATTCGATTGTAGGACCATCCTAAAACACATTTTGAACGTTCCAACAACAGTACTGTACCGTTGGTTCTGCCACTCATAGCAGTAGCGAAGCAGCCCCCACCACACTACAGAGGAACAATGTGTTACTCCAAACATAAGTCAACTGTCAGTTTCAGGAGATCTTTCCCCAGATACAGTTATGTAGCGACTTTCTTTGAAGTGACTCCCTTCACACGCATCTCTATCCTGCACGGCTGCACTTAGGGTCCTAGTTGAATGTGTTGACTGTGTGTATTAAATGTGTCGAGCTCCCATACAGAGTAGGCTCTTTCGCTGGGGCCTGTCTGGAGGCCGTTGGTGTGGTTTACCGTTCCCATTTGAGCCCTGTGCTTCCCTGACCCCGGACTCAGCCACCACACAATGAAAGTGCTGACATTTATGCAAGTCAAATGCAGGTACACACACACATTTTTTTTTTCTGTCTTACTTACCTATTTCTTTCGCAAAAAAAGTGTCTCCGTAAGCATTGAGAGGAGGTGGGATGAGTCGTGTTCGCGTTGAGTTCACATCGTTCATCCTAAAAAGAGTAACGGTCCAAACTAAATTGATTAAACTGTGAGATTCAAATTATATTATAAAACATAGACCTCAACTGTTTTCCCAATCATTTATTTGATTTAAAGGGTTTGAGATTTGAAAATCTTCAAGGCTGAAAATGTCTGCAATCTCCATGTCTCTCAAACACCTCTCAAACAAATAGGTTTATTTGAATTTGTTTCAATTTTTCAGTTCAGCTCTTGACAGCTGTGCACACATTTGTGACAAACCACTAATGTCTGGATCCATGCATCCCCAACCCACAGTCCCTGTACAAGCTCACACCGTTCTCCAGCACCACAAGTCTCTCTCTCTCTTTCTCTTTCTTTCGCTTCCCAAGACTAACAAGCCGACCTGCAGGTGTGCACTACTCCACAAAACCACTCTTTTTCTCACTTTCCCTCACAGTGTCTGCCTTTGTCAGCTGCACTCATCTCTGTCTCTCTCCCTTTTACTCTTTCTCTTTTTAGTCTTTCTCTCTTTCCTCTGTGAGAGGGCTGTATAACTTGGTTAAGCAGAGGAAGGAAAGTGGAAGTTCCCTCACAGTCCAACTTCCTCCCCACACAACGATCGCGACCCCCGCTCTTTGAGCTATAAACATTACCCAAAGGACTTTGCAGTAACTCCAGGTTTCCCTCCTTAATGGTTTTGTTGCACAATATGTTTTGTGTCAATAAGGTATCCTAATACTATATCCCCAATGTTGTATAACAAATAAAAGAAAGTCATAATTATATTGTCCCTTTGTATGAGAGTTTAGCTGTCATAGCACTGTGTCATTCCACTATGATCCACAGTAGGCCAGGCAAGCCCTGACACCTGTAGAGGTAGACACTTCCAGCAGCAACACTTGTGTTGCCACACAGCTACTATGGACCCCACCCCTCCGCTCCCACTCCTAATCCAGCACTACTCCCACTCTGACAGCACATCATTTGGCACACACACATCATTTAGGTCCCAACTTGATCCCAGCCAGACAGATGCATCTTGGCAACTCTCTATAGTGTATTTATAATCCCCATTTCCAGTATAAAAATGGAGTGGTAAAGTACACCTTATACATGGGACATTGAAAGTGAGCAAGGTTGGATCTCAGAAGTCCTTAATCCCATTACACCTTCTTTCTGGTCTTCTTCCCCACAAAGCCTCAGTACAAAGTCATGGCACCAGCGAAATGTCCGTGAAAGTGTCATTGGCAAAGGAGAGAAAACTCCAGGAAGCACTTAGGTCCAGGAAAGTCTTAAGATACAGCCAGGTTGTTTAGTAAAGTGAGAGATGCAGAGTGAAAGACCAGCCCAAACATCCCCCATCACTGAGCAGGAAAAACTGGAATGGGAGTGAACGGTGATTGCACAACAACCAGTGAGAGGTTATTCATAGGATTAGAAGATCTGGAGCAGTTTACTGTAGCCTTCACAGTAATCAATGCCATACATCCATAGAAACAGCATTTTACAAGCTCAGAAAAAAAGAGCTTGGAGCATTGAACCACATTGGAAAATATGGTTCGATCTGCACATGTATGATACATTATTATTCATCCGTGTTGATGTGAGATTATTAGGCCTTATTAGGCCTATCAGTGACCCAGAAGTTGTGTGTCAATGGTTGTCGCTGTGGATTATTATGCAGAGATGATGGGTCTATTATCTCTGTGCAGGGTTGGATGTTTAGCCTGACCACAGGCGGAGTGTGAGGCTGGTCAGAGGCAGCCCCTTCTCACAACAGCTTATCTTCACCAAAGAAACCTCATAGAGGAAGTCTTGAAACTACCGCTCATGCAGCACAGCTCTTTTCCTCAGGCTTTACAAGGTCAAGTAGTGAACATCTATTTTGCTCAATCTACAGTATCAACAGAATATGCACATGTCTAGATGTGTGACTGGAATCGTCAGATGATATGGTGATCTGTGGCTGTCTACCTACAGTCATGTTCATACTACCCGGCTCACACACATGGGGGTTATTGTCAAACTTGCTTGGGCTTCAGAACAGTAATAATGTGTTGAAACCACAGCATTGAGAGTTTAGAGAAGTGTTGCCCCCTGACAGTTGTTGTCACATCCAGACTACACAAACACACACACACACATTTGATGACTGCTCCAGGTCATCAAAAATACCATTTGTCCCTTTCTGGGTTATACCACAGGAGTTTTGCGTTTCCTTGTCTTCTGGCAACCCTCAGAGCTCATGCCACAGCCTATTCAAAATGAATTCAATTCACGAGCAAACATAACTGCTCCTCATTTATTGATGAAATGTCATTGGTGAGACAAAAGGTCCCCCTGATGCAAGATAAGGGAAACAGGGAGTTCAGTGCTACTATGTAGAATACGTGAGTCAAACTGATATCATCGGCAGTGAAGGAAACAAGAAAAGGTGCTGGTAAGCGACGTAAGAAATAGGCTGGATGAGTGCAGATAAAGAGCTAGTGAGGCGTGTGTGGGGTCTGACTGCTGCTCCTTAACATCTGTCACTAAACATCTGTGCTCCTAGAACTCTATAACTCTGAGCTTTGATTCTTTTGTTTTGTTTTGCTTTGTTCTTTTGAGGTAAGGTGGTGAGGGTATAGTGCTGTTTTGACATTTACACAGTTTCACAGTTTACTCTAGGGTCTCAAGATAAAATGAGAAAATTGGACTATTAATTGTGTCAACGATTCGACTGGAGGATTCTAGACCAAAGACAATCAGGACGTAAAATGAATACTTTAATAGAGAAAAGCCAATGCCATTTGAACAAACATTCAACTATGTACAGCACAGTATCTTCATGTAAAGTCAAGGATACTGAAAACTCAAACTCTTCAGTGAAGTGGATTTCGGTAATACCAAAGAACTCTCCTCCATATACATTTGTTTTAATCACAATAATAACAATATCGCTTCATCGAAAGTTACCCAAAATGTCCAAATATAGGATTTATATATTTTTTGGATCTATATAAACCTCAAAAGTCATACAAAAGCACATAGGCGACAGATACCTGAGAGCCCCCACATCAGTAATCATCAACGTCAAATCGTTTCAGAACTTCAATGTGCCAAAATATACATTGTTCTCATATATTATTTTATACAAAAATACATTCCAAACCATTCTTTTAACAATTCAATGGTTAGGACTTAAGAGTAGAAACACAATATTCCAATTCCTGTTTTACATTTACAAAGAAAATAGGTGTTTATAGATATTTGATCAAAATCATCAATCATGATGCTTCAAGTATCCTAGTAAAGAGTGTGTAACATCACCTTTCCCCCCCCTCTCTTTGTTCACATTGATGACTCTAGGCTGTAAGGACACAACTTTATGTTAAAGATTAGGCTATATAATTCCTAAACATGAGTCTAGCCCCTGATGTATGTATAGGAGAGTAGAACACTTTATAAGCTAAGAGTGCATTCCAGAAAAGCCCTTCATACATACACATACACACACACACACACCACGCACACAAAGATTTATGTTGTCACTGTTTTGTGTAAACTCTCACTTGCACAGGCAATAGATATGTTCCTTACAGTGTAGCTGTCTAAATCATATGATGAATGACCTTCACCTTGTCATCAAAGTGTTCCCTTCATGTAAATAGGGAAGTCCTTAAAAACAGAATGTCAGATCTGAAATATTGTAATATAGTAAAATGTTAGTTTGAATACAGTATAATATACATTTAGTCTAAATTAGACTTGATTCAATATAAAACTACAGGACAAACCCCTTAAAACAATAATGCATTAAATGAATGTGGAGTAATAGCATGTTACAAACTGTAAACAAGTTCCAGTGCCAATACTTGATTGATGGTAATAGTAAGCAAATGCCATAGCAGTATAATTTTATACTTTTGTCAATATCGCTGAGATGTAAACTGAAAAGAGCTGCCTTGATCAAACACAATAACTTTCCACACAACAAATTGAAAGAATTGCCCCCATGAGATAGCTAAGACCACCAGGATGAAAACAGATAAAGTAGAGTCTAATTTGTGACAAAATACACTGTACTGCATGATCACCAGTGCAACAGTAAAATTTTTTTTTTTTAAGAGCAGAATAGATATGCATATGTCCAAGTGCACCAAGATAATCCAACATTGGCATTTCAATTGTGGATAGGCTGAGTTTCCCCCCAGCAGTGCTACATACTAAAGTGCACAGCGTACTGTGCCAAGCAGTATCCTTTTCCACAGAGCATGCAAATACACGCACGCACACATGCACGCACACATAAATACTAAAGAAACAATAGCATGTCAACTAGGCAACATGTGCCTGGTGAATCTCTGAATATTGACATGTAGCTGCTGGTACTGAGCTCTGGACCAGCTTCAGATAGGATGTCCTCTTCATTCCAAGGGCCGTTATGTGAACCAGCCATGATGTGCTGGTTGAGCCCAGATTTGGGGTGTGTCCATTTCAGGTCAGGTGTGGACTGGACTGACATGAGGCTAGGTATAAAACCCTTGAGCACCAGCAGAACTAACGTGGAGATATTAAGAAATAAATGACTGTCATTATCGAATCATAGTTAAAGCTCCTTTGTTACATCCACACGGACATCACAGCAAAGTAAATGTTTTCTTTTTGCTTTCAAATACAAATAAAAATACATGTAGACACAAATAACAAGTACAGATTCACCCACCATAGAAAAATGAACTGTGTATTTGGCCCAGACCTTCATATAATTGTTTGATTCATCAGAAAACATCACAGGTAACTATTTTGCTACAAAAGTTTCAGTTTTTCCTTCCTGGAGGTTATGTGTGTGATGGGGACGGACTATGGCTCCTCTCTCCTCCCTCTCTCCCACCCTCTCTTTACCGGAAGGTGTGTTCCCCACGCACAATGTGGGAAGAGAACTCATAATGGTCCTTACTACGATGGCCGCAGATGTTGCACTCCAGGGGGTCCCTGTAGCCATGGCAACCCATGTGGATGGTATACATGACATGGTCCAGGAAAAGGATACGACAGTGCTCACACTGGAACACCCTGACTTCCTGTCCCTGACGCCCAATCACACGCACACCGTCCTGGCTCACGGGGCGCTCGCCACCCCCTCTCACCACCTCCGGTGTCAGGCCTGCCTCGGTCGCCCGTCTCTCCTCTCTGCCATAAACTGGACTGGGCCGGGACCTGGGATGGGGCAGGTTGGCATGGTAACCCAGCCTCTCCTGGGGACTGCTGCGGGCGGAGTCGGCTGAGTCCAAGCCACTGTTGCTAGGCGATTCTCCCCGGACGGCTGGGGGGTGTTTGGGCCTGGTCAAGGACACCGGACCATTGGAGGAGGGGGGATAGTCAGGGGGAGGCAGGGGCACGGGCATGTGGGGGACGTCACGGCTGCTGGGCCGCTCCATGCGGGGCCCCATGGTGGAGTACACATGGGAGAAGAGGGGGTTGACCATGGGCACTACCTCTGCCATGGAGAGGGGAGTGCCGGGATGGGGGTGTGGGCGAGGGTGATGGACAAGAGGCCTGATGGAATCAGCGCCCAGGTAGGAAATGGCATTGTTGATAGCCTGGTCCATCATGTGGGCCTGCATGATCTCAGCTTCCTTTTCATATTTCATACCCATCTCATAGTTTAGCTCAGGGTAGCTATAGCGAACCATCTTCTCACCTGAAACACAACGGCACAGACACAGTCAACTTCACACATATTATAACCGCACAGTTAGAGAATGTGCTTGGCAGAGTGCGGAACTCTGAAGCCATGCTAGATCCATTCCATCTACCACTTCTATGTAACAGGCTTCACACAATCAGCACCGTATACTGTTTGAGATGTGAATCACTGGTTTACCAAGGTGTTAGCAAACACACTAACCTCCCTTACCCGCTTCAGTTGCAAGTAAAGAAATATGAAAGCAATCATTTCTCGTTTGTTTTTCACATTTTTCTATTTTTCTCTGGCGGCTGTCTGGCGTTTAATGGTGGAAAGCCCCATCCGACTGCACTGCTTAACCCCTGCAGAACATGGATGCGGTAAGCTGTTTTGCTCCCCTCTCGATAAGAACAATGGCAAATCTACAGGTGTACCAAACCACAACGTGAAAAAACATTTCCTCGTGCTCTCATCCGCTTTGTCTCTTGCTCAATCTCTTCCTCTACACCTAATAGTGCGGTAAAGCAACTAATAAACTCAACTCTCCCTGAGAGGATTGACAATCATTGGAAAATGTACTCTTAGGTAACTATAAGTATGTCTGTAAATTGGTCCAGAGAGGGCAGTTGATTAATTGCGATTAGTTGTACTTCATTGTAAATTGTACTCCATTTAAATGACTAACATTTGGAATTACAAAATAACTTTAAAAACATTACAATCTACAAGATGTTCACTTTAAAGAGACTATACATACTTTTTAGTTTTTTTAAAATATGAATATATATATATATATATGTTTTTTTTTACTTTAAATTATAGACATACACATTTTCTTCTTCAAATTGTTTAAATTTGATGTTGAGAGACTTCAAAATAAAACACGTGCATGTCCCAGTTTTAAATACAAATTCAAATCTGCAGATTATTGACTTGACGAGTGGTGCACACCTCTCATGTTTCAACGGATATTACAGGCAAACATATTGGGATTTTTTTTTATTGAGAGTATGCGTTTTCATTGCCAGACCAACTGGATCAGAGTCGCACAACCAACAAGTCTTATTAAAATATCAACAATGCTGACATATCACAGGTCAGCAGCACTCTAACTGTCATCCATGTACAGAACAAAGCCTTGAGAAAAAAAACAGCACTAGGTCTTTATCATCCCCTCGATGTGGAGTTTAAGACCTTTTGACCGCTGGAACACGTCAATCAGAAGGAGGCACTGGGCAAAAGAACTCTGGCCTTCCTAAAGCAATAACCCTGCTAAATAAAACAATGACATAAGGAAAATCACTTTTTTGTTTTACTTAACCAAAGCATATAATCATGTGGTAAGCCCAGAGTTCAACCAATTTTCAATACTTGGAAAATAAAGCAACATACCCGTCTGTCTGTCTGTCTGTCTCTCTTTCTCTTTCTGTCTGTGTACTTTACTATTTATGTCTGTATATTATCTAACTTGAAAAGCAGATACAGTAGGTGCCCTTGGTATGATGCTCACTGATGAATACTTCACAGTACACTATATTGCTGTAGCCTTGCCAACAACAATGTACATTGTTTGAAAATGTTTGGTTTGAGCCGACACGGTGCGGTGCGGCCAAGGCATTCATGCTCACCAACAAACTTCTGGGGATTGCTGCTCTTCCTCTTCCCCACGCTGCCCTGCAACCTCTCAATGACGGGCGGACGATCAAAGGTTGCCATGACAGAGGCCTCTGCTGGTGGCCTGTGCTCTTTGGTGGCTTCACCTGTGTGTGTGTGTGTGGGGGGGGGGGGGGGGAGGGGGAAGGGGGCAGAGTATGTGGGTGAGTGTTGATGTTCCACAGTCCGGCAGCGACAGAAGCACAGCATCCATGATACCATCCTTATCAATATGCATCCATGGTAAGGTTAGAGGTTAAATTGTTTAACTGAGCTTGTGCATATGTGGGAGGGGAGGGGGGTTAAGGTTTCTCCCATCCCCCTTCATTTTGTCCTTGGTCCAAACTGTAATGGCTAATCTCACCGTTAAACAACATATCTTTTAGATGATTACACATTGGAAGCAGCTGCCAGTTGGTCTCTATGAAAGCTGAAGACAAGTCGTTCTCACCTGGGTAAGGTCCTGAGTTAGAGGTGGGATCCATGCCAACACTCTGCAGGTAGCTATGGCAACGCTCCTTGTGCTCCTCCAGAGACGTGCGCTGTTTGTAGCTGCGTCCGCAGTAGTTGCACTTGTGCGGTTTGCCAACTAATGCAGAGGTGACATCAAAGGAAAGGGGACTATTAATGTCACACACCAGCAATGAGACAGCGAGAAGGAGGGGGCAGGAGATGGTTCAACCTACTCGGGGGGATGACGCAACGACGAGCCTGCGCTTGGCTGAGGAAGGCAGCCGTAGTAAAAGAGGAAGAGTGGGGAAGCCTCGAGAAAGATCGAGCAGGCTTCTGAGCTCATGGAGTCATGTTCCACTATTACTCTGATCCCACACAGTTATCACCAGCCAAGCGGCACACCAGACAAACAGAGAAGCAGTGGGCGAAGTTCGAAAAAAAAAAAGAAAAAACACTCATACGCATCTACTTTTCATACGCCCTGGAACATACACACATCAAGTCACCCAGGGGCCCACTGCTGTAGTAAAGCCCTACTCTACGAACAAGAGCGATGCTGCTGCGTCTAGCAAAAGTACATCCAGTAGTGGTCGGAAAGAAACGTCAACGCGAAAACAACACCTCTCTCCCACCGGCTGGAGGAGGGCTGTGATTCATGCTGTCGGCTCCATTCAGGCTGGCTCCACACTGGGTTGACGAACCCAGCAGGAAGCACAGCAGGAAGGGAGAAGCAAGGTGATTTGCCCATCAAATCCATTCATCTCTTCATAAATCCATCCATCCGCTCATCCAAGCACCCCCAGATCTGTCCGTTCGTCTACTGCCTGGTCCTACAGCATGACTAGTAAGATATTGGATAGCATGAAAGACAACCCTGTGTAGTAGAATTTTCTGAAAGGTCTTGGTTTGAGTCATAAAGGGACTCTGAGAGTGCACTACAGGCCAGATGCCATGCTGACTATGTGACCCAGACACTGAGACGACAGCAGTGTGTGTGTGTGTGTGTGTGTGTGTGTGTGTGTGTGTGTGTGTGTGTGTGTGTGTGTGTGTGTGTGTGTGTGTGTGTGTTTGACTTTGATAACAGAATGCCCCAATGTGCTTCAGTTTGAGGTTTTTATATGAGAAGACACAACTTTTTGTGTGGACTATCTGGGAATGGTTTGACCGCTGCCATTGTGTCTGTTAGAGAAAGAAAAGGAGGGATGCAAGCTTTGTTTTAATCAAGATAACATTGAATTGAAACCATTCAGGGAACATGTTATCCATAAACTACATTACTTCAATTTTTACTTTACTGCATTTTGAAATGTAAGTAAAAATATTAATTATTACATGTATATGTCCTAGACATACGTTATAAAGGTCACATTCAAATACATCTTGTCTATTGTGTGTACCACATATGGCTATGATACCACATCTGACAATGTTTGGATGACGTGTCCAATAATGATATAAACCACTTTTCATAGACCCATCCTCAGACATGACCTATATTCCATAAGCAAGCTTTTTTTCTTTTTTTTTTTTTACAGTGATTCATAGGAACAATCACAACATCATCAGCAACAATATCTGCCATTGAGCAATCTTGTGGTCTATGAGTAGCAATTGGTTTAGTACATTAGAAACTATGGTTCATGAGAATGTCTGAGTAAGGCAATATACCGAAACACGTCCGTTTCAATATTTCTAAAATCATGGGAGCATAGAGTTGTAGCTAGCTAACAGGTTATGGTTTTTACAGTAAAATTACGCGTTTTACGATGTTCAACCAAGTTATATCTACATATCGTCACAGGGGAAATGTCTGCTCCAGTGATCTTTGTCAGGCACAGCACCTGCTTCAAACTGCCTACATGGTATTGGGCAGTAACACTTTCATATTGTAATCACACCAACACCAACACAAGTTCACTTCAATGTATTTTTTTATCTTTCAAAACCACCGCCCCATGTGGGCTTTGCAGATGTTGGATGCATCACCCAAATCCCGCTTTCAGCTGCTATTCTTGGCCATGTAAATTAATTCAACTCTGTGTTCAGACTCACTTGGCCGCTTCCATTTGGGTGATAAACAGGAACTCAGGTCCCTTATCTCATGTGCTACTAACTTGTGCGATTCTATCGGTCTCCATGGAGAACATTCTGTCCATGAACACATCACATTCATAGAAATATACAGAGCATTATTCTGCCCCAAGGTCATGCAGCATTTCTAGCAGTTAATGTATGCCAACAGGGAAGGACATGAAAGTACTGCATTCTGTACAGTTTGACAGACACATTTTTTATTTTAGTGTATGCAACAACCTACTGCAGTTATGCCACCTTAAATATATCCAGCCATCCTTATTGTCTGTTAGATAACTGTTGCTGCATTGCATTTACTCTATCATCGACTTAACACAATAGGAAGCAAGGTGTAATGATGATTATAAAACAACACATTTAAGGAGTTAGTTCTTCTTGTTTTGTTAAGAAGACCTCAATCAGGTAGATGTTTACTTAGGTGAGGTGTCAATACAACATATACATAGTAAAAGTCAACTCTTTGCCCTTTAGACAGTCATTCAGCAAAGCCTTAACCAGTCGTTGAATGAGGCAGTAAAGTATACTCTGTCTGTCTCTCTGTCTCTCTCCTTAAATGTTACTGTCTCTCGTCTAACTTCCTCCACTATTGACTTCACCTGTTTCCTGGGCAGGGTGCCAGGTGTCTCCATCGTGCCATGGCCATGGAGAGCGAAAGGGGAAGAACAGTGTCATGCCTTTCATGTAAGGTAGCGTCATGCCAGCCAGCTCCCTAGGTTATGTCACAACCCCCCATCCTTGCGTTCCACACTAACTCAGATGCACGGGAAAGAGTGGCAGACTAATAAATACAGCAAAGACCAGTGTACTGCAAGAGGAACAACTTTACACTTCATCTCAGCCACTGTGTCGATCCAGGAGGCTGCAGAATCAATTTAGACATTTAAAACAGGAAGTGAGAAACTCAAAAAGGGGCAAGTGAGAGAGATCCGAGTAGAGAGAGTGGAAGGAAAACAAGAGATACAGAGAACACACGCCGAAAGACAAGAAAGACTAAAACATTACAAGGGAGAGACGCAACCCGGCAGAAAAAAACAAAAACCGTCATTAGAATGAGTGGAAGTCAAAGGGCAACTTTTGAGCAGAACTAGAAGGAAAGGGCTTGGGTCGGGGTGGTGGGGGGTAGAAGGGTTCAGTCAGTCAGTCAGCTGACCCTGATCTCACAGGCATAAGAAAGCACATCCTCTGGTGATGCTAAGATAGGAAAGTGGGTTACAGTTAGAGAGCTCTCTGGCCGCCACTCCTCATGTGTCTCTGAGCAGAGAGCTTCCTTCTAAGGAGCGTGAGTTGAGCTTGTCAGGAACAGCCTGGCCTTGGTGTTTAACCACAACACTGACACACACACAAACACAGACACACACACATAAACAACGTCTGCAAAAAGCCCCGTATCTGCAGTCAATCCAACGATGCGAGATCGAGATCGACACGTGCTATTCTCGACACAAGCATAAACACGAGTCGGGTCGAAGCTTTCTGAGAGACACAGATCCACAGTGCGTGTCGCCCGCATGGCTAATCCAGCTCAACAGAAACCCACGGAGCTCGCTCGTTACATCCATGCGGTGTCAGAGAGTTGGACTGACGAGGATGGGAGGATGGAGGGAGGCCTCTGAGTGCCGTCTGACCTGAGTGTGTGCGCAGGTGGCCGCTCAGTGCGTCACGGCGTCTGCAGGCGTAGCTGCAGAAGGGGCACTTGAAGGGCTTTTCACCCGTGTGCAGCTTGATGTGCCTCAGGAGATTTCCCTTCTGGGTGAAGGAGACCCCACACTGGTTGCACTGGAACGGCCTATCGCCTGGGGAAGACACAGGAAGGACACACTTTCAGTTTTGTGCACCACATACACACACACGCATGTACACATCTGAAGTGCATAGAGACACATACACTCAGAAGCCCCTAACCCCCTCCCCATACCACCACCACCACCTACGCACACACCCTTTTGTCTGTATGGTAACATCAGCAAGTACACCACTCACGGGTAAACCAGCTACAAAGCCCTACTTACAGCTGTTTGTGAAGGAGCAACACTTTCTAAACATCTCGATGACAACACATTTAGCTTTGTGGCACTTTATAGCAGAGTTGCACTGTCAGTGATTTCAATATTAGAATTAGCGAATGAATGGCACATGATGCCACAGAGCCGAGGTCTCGTGTGACATGATTATGAAGATGGTGAGTGCCAGCTACGAGGTGGGCGTTTGTTTGGCTACATCTCCGCATGTCGTCTGCCTGCGGTAACGCTACGGTCGTTGCAGCTGAGTATTCTCACCATGGTGGACATCGTTTGGTCTTGCGGAACCATGTGGAAAAAGTGAAATAGGATCCCGTAGCTGTGATGGTGACAGCACTGTCGTCACAGCGTCAGGTAAAAAGGCTAAGGAACAGGTTGTGGAGGATTCCAGGGATATTTTCCCTGATAATCATTCAAGGGCTAAACTACTGTCTTTTACTTGGCAGCAAAAACTGCCCACACCCTCTAACAAAGAATACAATAGCACAAAAAAGTGATACTAACAATGACAACTAACAATAAATCATCTACCGGAAGTATTGTTCATTGAGTTATTGGACATATATCATTTAGAAAGTTAACCTACGACAAAACTTTAATATATTAGCACTGCAATCAGAGAATGTTTTAGAATTTGACAGTATGGTATGTGGTTTGGATCTTACTGAATGAAAAAGACCATCATGTACCATTTTGTAGCCGATTGTCTGCGTCGCTTACTCCATCGGACCCAGACACACCATCTTGTAGGTTGTTGGGGCTGTCAGTCATGGGCTCCTCCAATCCCGATCCTTCCTCCCCACTATGGGTCATGTCCTCTGGTGCTGTGCTTTTCCCTTCTGGTTCGTCTCCCGTGCCCTCTTCCTGCTTGATGGTCACTTCTGATTGAGACAATGACATGAGAGACATGAGAGTCAGTATGTATGTATGTGAGTGTGTTTGTGTGTGTTTGCGTTTGTGTGTTTTTGCCTGTGTATGTGTGGACGGGGATGGGGATGTGGACGTGCGCATATCTAACCCTAGAATTCATATCCAATCGAACCCTTTGCGAACAGAACCCACTTCTTCACAATCACACCTGAGAGAGCTGTGCACTGACAGTAGCAAGCAGTGTGTTCACACCTCGACCTGCCCTCACCAGCCCAGAGCCCCTGGCAACAGACGACAGGTCAACGTCGGACAACCAAACAAAGAGTGACTCCCAGAAGGAGGTTTCTGTGACATGCTGTGCAACACTGACAGATTGCTGGAGAAATGAGAAACAGGCTGGTCTGGTTCGAGTCCCTGAGGAGAAGGTAGGGAGTGTCCTGCCCGGGCTAGGTTCTCAGCATGTGTGGGTTTCCACTTGACTGGCACTGGGAGAATGGTTGCATTGGGGGAGGAGAGAAGGGGAGGGAGAACTCGCTGACTGAAGATGGGAATGCACGTTCTGATTGTTATAGCAGTCTCATTATCTGTCACCAGACAATGGGGCTTCTGACAGCCAACACATGCACTGTCACGCACACACACATACACACACACACACGCACACAAACATACACACAGATAGACATACAGTCATTCATACACGGGCTGCCTAGATACATATTTTATATACTCAAAAACGTCATTCATTACTATAAGACACTCTAGTTTAGCCATGATGGGAAAACGAACACAACACAAACTGACGCACTACACGACGCAAAAGAGCCCCAAAAAAATCGCCAAACGCCACAAAAGGTCACACAACTTTAGCGTGAACTTGTAGAGGCTCCCTGCATTCCTCTACACGCTTTGGAAAACCTGATCCTGGCTCTCAGTCCCTTACCCATCCTGACAAGCCTGTTTGTGATTACCGAGACCTTAATCACTGAATGGGTGCGGAGTGTGAACCTCAACCCTGACACCACTATCCGGCTCTTTCATCTCATGACGACGTGCGTACGTAGCGTTGTCGACGTGACTTGTTGTTAAAATAGGTGAAACCGACCAAATGGCATTTTCTAAGGTGCAGCTGTGTCGTTCGTTTGTCATTTGAATGCCATGCCGTTTTATTTCACAAAAAGTGAGACGCTCAAGGTGTCATCCCTGGCGACTGTATCCTGGCAACATGGACCAACCTGACTCTATTTCTATTTCGTTTTTCTGCTTTCCCCAGGAGGTTTACATTAAATCATTAACATGAAAACAACAGAGTGAATTAAGGGAAAGGACTGCGTAAAAGAAAGAAGCAGCAACAGAATTGTCAGAAGACAGCATGACAACCTTAACAGGGAGAGAGAGAGAGAGAGAGAGAGAGAGAGAGAGAGAGAGAGAGAGAGAGAGAGAGAGAGAGAGAGAGAGAGAGAGAGAGAGAGAGAGAGAGAGAGAGAGAGAAGGAGAAAGTGAGAGTGAGAGAGAGAGAGAGAAGGAGAAAGTGAGAATGACACACACGAGGCTATCATGAAACAGTCGAGGAGGAGAATGGAGTCGAGTAGCAGCAAGAGACAGTAGGTCGACCGTACAGTGACAGCAGACTGACAGTGGAGTAACAGTAAAGTGACGGTAAAATGCCTGTAGGGTCCCTGTAGGGTGACCATCAAAAGAACCCCTAGAGAGAGAGCTTTGGAGTTGTGAGTCAGAGACCATTGGTAACTGTGGACTCCACAATCTTTCAAATTAAATATGCTTTCAAAATAGATATTTCCCCCCACATGTTTGTTTATCCCTTTCCAGGGACCAGTCAGAACATCATAACTGCATTGTGACAGAGGAGCTAGAGTATATGAGGCAAACAGCAGGTGTCGAGCTTCTCCTTCCAAAACATCTACCTCAGCTGGGGGGCCTTCATTCTTCTGACAACCCCTCTGTGACACAGCCACCAGAGGACCACAGCCACCAGAGGAACACAGTCTCCTTTCATGGTTTAATTAAGAGGCCGCAGGAAAAGAGCAATGCAAGACTTAGGATATTAAGTGATGACAGTTTCTGGCTACTGTAGACTCCTACTACCAGTAAGTGGTTAGTAGTCATATTTAGACATTATGCCAAATGACAAGCCGGCATTGTAACGAAATAGGCGTGTGTGCGTGCGTGCGTGTGCAAGCTAACGTGTTGAGTAGGCACTTACCGCTCTGCGACTTAGGACCCTGAGGCTCCAGTCCGTTGGGTGTGTTTGCCGACAGGTCCACCGACATTCTCGAGTTCTCCTTCCTGGGAGGGCAATCTCCGTTACCTGGGAGACAGACGGCAACAATTGAGCCGGGGATATTGTCCTTGTCTGCACAGCGCGCAGACAGTACGCGGCTCCAAATATTACCCTTCTCATGCTCACTCTGCTGGTCTCACTCTTGACCATACACTCAAACACACACAGTAAACACTCACACGCGCGCACACACACACACACACACACACAAAACAATGCTGGAAGTATTCATACTCCACTCATCAAACCTCATCCATCAAATTCAGATCATTTTATTTCTACAATTTCTACTGATATTCTCTGATGACAGTGACACTAACTTCACTCCAATGCTTGACAGGTGCACTGCAATGTTTATGCATGACAATACCGGGTCACCAGCAAAACATGATGTATGAACAGGAAGGAACATTTCATAGAGTGGTTGCCGCAATGGTCCACCTCTGGCTCTCTAGAACCACAGTTTAGCGGAGAGACGTCCCACTACCATTAACCAGGCCCAGCATGTCTACCTACACGAGGCAGACAGTACTGGGAGGCAGCGGGGTCAAGGTGCTGGCTGCGATCCTCATGTCCAGTAGCATGTCCATGTCTAGTATCCGATTGCTTTCTCTCAGCAGGCTGTTCATAGGCCGGGCTATGGATAGCTGTGTCCACTCAGAGGGAGAGCTAGCCTATCCCTTATCCCATTACACTCTGGCCCCATCGGAGCCTCTCAGATAAAGGCTACAGCGAAGCAGCCCTGCTGACCAAGGTGTCAGATCCCTGAGGAGTCGGGGCAAACCCCCTCACTTCACCACATTTAGCACTACGCAGCAGTTCCTTGATAGCCGAGAAGGAAAGTACCTGAGATGTTCACGTGAACAGCCTCTTCACAGATTCCCTAGTATGGAGGTCTCGTTCTTACTGCTACCAAGCAGTCTGGTTGCAATGATGAGCAAATGCAAATCAAATACCAACATTGACTGCACACTTGACCCTAAGCTACAAGTACTCCCCTCCAGTGAAATAGATCCGATACCTCAAACTGTCCCTGTCGGTTTGTGCGTCTATACTTAAAGGACGGTGGCTATCACGAGGAAGAATAGGAGGAGGAGGAGTGGTGTCCCATTGTTGAGCTGAGTGACGCCCGCTGGGAGACATGACACAATCCCTGGGCACGGTTTCGGATTGCGTGCACTCGCTGGGGTTGGAGGAAATCTCAGGTGACCGGTGGACGGCTATCCCCTGGCTGTGCTGTCCCGGAGACAGGAGTGGCCCAGATTTGTCATGAAGGATTTTCCATTACGGGAGCCTGGACGGACAGCTGCCTCGCGGAACACTAAAAGGCTCTCAGGCGAATTACTATTTGAGTGTCATGAGAAGAGGTCTTGCCATGACACCCGCGTAAACAGACTGTACTGACACACGGTCTGGAAATTACATGGGAGCGTTCGAGCTTTGGTAACTCCTGAGTGAGGCAGGAGTCGCAGGAAACCAGTGTATCCACGAGTGTGACCTCTGTCGTGGCAGACACACACACACACACACACACACACAGTGGCAAACGCACATGGCATGCACGCACTCACTAACACACAAACGTATCCATTCACACACACGCTGACATCCGCACACATCCACATAAGGAACGCACCAACACTCACACACACACTACTGTCTGCTGATTCAGAATCTTCGCTTCACACCACTCATTTGTTGAGTCAATACTGTATGAACAGTAGGCTAAGACTGAGAGCACAGCGGAGGAGGTCAACACTAACAGCATAGATGGATCATTCCATGTACTGGTGGGTGAAAGGAAAAGATGTATGACAATGACAAAGAAAGGAAAATAAAATAAAATCATCAGTACAGACTTGCTCTGTGTATTTGCCAGATTCATGGATTTGGTTCTTTTATAAAACCCTTGCGATAAGACAGAACTGTTGATAGAATTACATTGTTTCACCTGTACTGAACAAAGTTATGGCTTGTGTTCAAATATGAAACCTGGACCTCTACTGAATTATCTACTTAAATGACAGAGCACTCAGTCCTGGCTTGTTCAATAAACAGTTCATGAGAATGATCTGGTTTTTCCAGTAAAACACTGAACCTCCAGACCACACCATCTTTTTCTATCCTTCTCTCTCTCTCTCTCTCTCTCTCTCTCTCTCTCTCTCTCTCTCTCTCTCTCTCTCTCTCTCTCTCTCTCACTCCCTCTTTCTGTTCCTTTCTAACTCTTTCTCAAAAATACTGTACAGTACAAATGAACTTTTACAAACAGTACACACACAGCATACATTCTTCAAATTGCTTAAGGAATGAAAATGTTGACATTTATCAGTTTGGTGATGAATCACCCTTTCCCAAAGCTTTGCTCAGCATCTGCAACATTTGTCAAACTAAAGACTATCAGCATGTTGTATCTTATCTGAGGAAATTTGTTGGGAAACCAAGAGAAGAGGGAAGTACTGCTGTGTACCTGGTACAGTCTCACCCTGCAGATAACAAATGTCCCGGGTAGCCAAGGGTTTTCGACCTTTTGCTACACAATCACAGGGCATACACCAGCAACCTGCTTCCACAGGCTACTTTACACGCCAACACTAACGCATCGAGTGAATACAGTGACACACTCACAAGGGCTGAAAGAGAGGACGGGAATGACCTACAGACAGAACTGAAATGTTTGGCATATTTTTGAACATAAGGCGAGGGAGAACACAGGAGGAACGGAAAGCAGAGAGCTCCTACTTCATCGTCAACCTCCACCCTACCCTGTCCGACAGGCGTTCCCGCAGGCCCACTCTTCAGTGGACCAGGAAGTCCCCATGATGTCACTAACGCGAACCACCAGTTTAAGTACAGAGGCAGACAGATTATAAACAAGGTACACAAAAAAACACAAAAATAAATATGTGCCTGTAAGAAACCAAAAAAGGGAAATGGAGACACATAACAAGTGTATCCAGCATCAGCTATCAGCATTAAACAGGATGTCACTGCTTTTTTTCACAGGTTATAAGGGCCAAACAGGAAAGGGTTTGCTCTAAGGGAAAATCCCAAGCAAGGTACATATATTTTAAATACATGAATTGTATTTATCTAACAAATATGTTTTTGCTAGTGTAATTTACATAAATGATTTTTGCGACACCCAAAGCATCCACTTAAGGCTGTGACAGTGACAATGATATCGCAAGATTGCCAATCTTTCTTCTTCTTACACAAGAATCCTGAAGCTTAATCTAGGCAGACAGAGTGATGGATCAGTTGACTTACTAGCACGGTACCCATCTGGTGAACCTTCCGAGTCCATAGTCCTGCAGAGAGCTGTGGTGGCCAGAGAAAAAGTGTTTATTCAGTGAGTACTGTAAGTCAAACACAAGTTAAGAGTTACCCATTAGGATGCATCATTGTTAGTTGAATAAATACAAATGTTGTTGCTTAAATTCAAGTCATGCGGCTGCAGGAGTGGTTTCAAAAGAGCAAAAAAGACATAACAACTCAGTAGCACTGAGCAACACTGTTTTTCAAACCATCCCAAGGTCACACGTGTTTAAAAATACAGCCATTCATTTCAGTTTGCACAACCACAGAAGAAACACATTTAGCAGGATAGGTTCAGACTTTGTTACAGACTTTGCAGTTGTAGTGAGAATAGCCATTTCCTCTACACCCCCCCCCCCCACACACACACACACACCACCACCACCCCACCCCAAGTTTGATGAAGACCAACTAAATGTATTTCAAGTCAGTGGTCAGGTATGTTTGTGTGTCTGTGCATTTGTTTGTGTATGTTAATCCCTCCTGCTCTCTCTGTGCTTGTCTCTGGTCAAGGCGAGAATGATTTAGAGCCTTGTGAATCCTTACCATACAATTGGCAACAATTTTGAAACATATTTTATTGAATTACAAGCATAATTTAGTTACACCCAGTATTAATGGCCGCATTTTGACTGTCCAACACATTTTAGAGTAAGACCAATAATGAACTATGTGCACTAGCATACAGTATGCTGTATATTAATTGTACAAAAACCTTCTAAATTATTTAGATCAAATGAGTTTCATACTCAAATTTCAAATGTATTTTAGTATAATATTGGCCGGAATAAACAGTATGCTATCGGTCAGAAATTAGGCATTACAAGGGGGCATTACAATAAGGGGGCATTACAATAACGTGTAGGCCTAGGTGGCAGGGTTCCTGTTTGAAGGAGTGCGCTGCTGCATAATGTGCACCAACCCGGCAAGACAAAACACGGTCTGGGTTCAGCACATTACTGTTCAGATGTTAATTGAAGTCAGAGACAGCCCAAAATATCTGGAAAAAAGTATTCGCTGGTATTTGTCACAGCGCTCAGTGCAACCTATTGCATTTTGTGCGCAGCCTGCGCTTTGCCTGATGCACCGTAAAACCATTGGAAATAATGGGTTTCAGAGAGCTATATGGTGCCGTTGCAGCGTTCTGTCTGAACGAATCTTAACTTTCAAATGCCACTTGGTCTGGAACCTCTCAGTGCATTTTTTATAACCAAGGGGCGATCTCCAAGGACAAAGGACAAACATATCCTTCGGACTCAATGGGATAGATACAAAGAAACATTATATTGGTTGTTGTTTACTCTCAACAACTAGATGTTTTCGAGATCTGCCTTTCCAAGCCCTGAATGTAGACGGGAGTAGGAGGTATCAGTCGGGAGGAGTAAAACAAAAACAGTGATAAAGTCGGACAGTCAGTCAGCAAGTCGTTTCCCATCGTGCTGTTGGCTTGGGTTGGCGGTGGAGAGCAACCGCAGCGCCTGGCTTGCTCTTTTGAGATTAGTGGCTCATGTCACTGTGACAATAAGTGACAATGCAATGCACCAGACACCATTTCTAGCATGCACTGCACTGAGTCAGGCAGCGATTGGTGTCTTATCTGTACTGCCATCCTATTAAATCCGCAACAAATCATGAAAACCTTTGTAATAGACCAGACCAGATTCTGGACGGAGGGAAATCTATTTGAATGGGTGAGCAGCCAGCCAGACTCATCATCTACTAGAGAAAAAATAAAACATGAGCTGGCAGATTTGTATGGTTCCCAAGCTAACTGAGCACATGCTTACCACATTATCAGACCGATCGCGCAACAGCACCCTGTCCCGGGCAAACTTTGATAAGACTGCTCGAAACACACACTGACTATCCTCTGTTTAAGTGGATGGTCATGTTGAAACAATGATGTTGCCTTTTCAGAAACTGAAGCAATCTCTTGCCAAATATCGATAGGCTACTGTATAGGCAATCTCACAGTGTTCCAACAGATAATAAAGTTGGAGCGACAGTTAAAAGACACATTGTTATTTTAATTAAAACAGTCAAATTATTCAAGAATTACCTTTCGTTGTCCCCCCTGCGCAAATGCGTACTGTTTCGATGATATCCACCAATGTGATATCTGGTTGTCACCTCCCTCTATAATGCTAATTTAAATAGCCTAGTAGTCTATATCTATCAGATGCCGTGAATTTTCTTTCTTTTTTTAAATAGTAATACTAATAACTGAAAAACACCAGTTTACCTCAGTTACCGTTTTCATTCAAGTCATTTTCAAAACAAAGCATGAGGAAACACTCAAATATAGGCTACTGTCAGAGGCAATAGGTTGATCAATCCACGAACTGATCTTGCACTGACTGAGAAAAGTTAGGAAGAGCGCATCTATCCTAAAGCTCATTTGATTACAGGCTACTTCCTTTGCAGCGCGCAAAGTCAACTTTTCCACCCAATGCGCGACCCCCGCACCGTGCCAATCTCGTTCACTTGATTAAAAAAATATCCCAAATGCACTTAAAGGTTAGCTAATGTGTGCTGTTCGTAAGGAAAACTAACAAAGAGGTAAGTGGAAAGACAACACGTTTCTAAATGAAAGAAGGAGAGGGATAAAACTGGATCCACCGGTTCCAAAGAATTAGCCAAAGAAAAGAGGCAGGGAGCTTACACGCTACCCGACCAAGGTATTGGAAAAACATCAGCTTTAAAAAAAAAAAATATTGGACTTAATATTAGAGCACTGATAACTGGTGCATGCAAACCTGCCTTCATTTATGTGGTTAACTCGCAATTATATTCTCCAGATATAGCTGTTATATTGCAATACAATAATAACTCAATGAATGATTAATTACATGTAACGATAATCATTCGTAACATAAAAACTTCAACGATGAAGAAGGCTAGAGCAGGCCCATAGAAGGGTAACCTGTAGCCTATGTGTTGCCACATAGCACTGGACTTCACCTGGTTGTCAGATCAGTTATCACTACAGACTGTCACAGAAAGACGCACCTGTCTTTGGACGCAGTGCTGACAGAACCACGACAGTGGATGACGATGGATGTGTCGGTCCACTAATAGCCTGGACTTTGTTCGAATAGTTTCAATATCTAAATCAACACCTTATTGTACGTGGTTGTCTTAAAGTGCGCGAAAGCACCAGCCCGTTACATTTCTTACCGTTTACTATGATAATCCTTATCGGATGCATTGGCTAGTTAGTTAACCCGCTGGAATTTCCTCCATCTTCGAAAGCAGAGCAGACTAGCCTGTTGCTATTCTGGAAACTTGATCTGACCATGACAAACGAATCTGTATGGGCAGTCGGCTGCTCGGTAATCGATTACATGGTTTTAACAAGGTAGGCTATTGGAAGATGTTTATGATGTGTCTGATATAGTGTTGGGTGATTTCCGTTGTAATAATCCGAACCACATAGCCTATTATGCAGCAAACATGGCCAGTAAAGGCTACTTTAATCGTCATTATTAACGATGTAGTTCACTTGATAAAACAGTAGGCCTAATCGATGTGAATTTTTTCTTTGTGTGAATGGAAATAAAATACGCACTTAAACCAGTAGTATTTTAATATATCGGTTAACAAAGTAAATCAGTTGGGCAAATTATATAAAACCATATTGAAATACATATAAATAGTAATGATACTCTCTGGCTCCCTCCTGTGTCGAAGACGCGCCAGTTACGCAACAATTACCGGGTCAATTGAATTAATCAAATATATCTACATTTAGGTTTTTTTCGCAGGCAGGTAACATACTAGACAAATCAATTAACACAACTTCATTCAATTCAATGTGTGGAGTGCATGAAAACATGAGAAAGCTCTGACATTCATTCAATCGTAAAACACGCAATGACATTAGTCACCTTTATGAAGTGTCACAGTTTTTCCCTTTGACTTGTACCTCAAGAAGAAAAGTGAAAATGTGATATTGCTACTTACTGGCAATGGAACTGGCAGAAATAGGGTAATGGGAAGTTCTCCGGCCATGGCAAACATGTGAAACCCTGATCTGAGTCAGATCATAGGTTATAGTCTCAAAAGTGTAACGCACACTGTGTCCACTGAGTCAGAGAATCATGCTTTTGCCTCTTTATTGCAGAAATGTGTCAAGGAAATCTAAAAACAAATCAATAAAAACATAAAGTGGAGTGACTTATCCTATAGACTAAAATGTACAATTAAAATTGTTTACCTGTACGCTTGAGCAGGTACTGTAGTGCTCAGTGCATTGATACTAGCATGTGACAGGTACAGTACATGTTCTCTTTGTTCAGAGTGGTTTTCTGGGTTTTGTCTTTTGTGTTCTTATTGACACAAGTGTCACTGCTATTATTAGGGATGTTTCCACTCTTCCAGGATTGCATTTGATGTGGGGTAGAAACCGTTAAGCCCTCCCCTAGCTCCCCACCTCAACCACACCCACCACCTTGTACACATCAGACCATACACAACCAAATAGTTCTTGTTCAGTGAATGTGAACAATTATTGACTCATTAATAGGGAAGAATCTCTCACACGAACACACACAATACTCGTGGATAGATTTGTCAAAGAAAAGAAGTAAGGAAAAAAGAGAGAAAGAAGGAAATGAGCTGCCTTTGAGCAGCTATTGGGCCGTCTTCCAATTCACTGCATGCAGCAGTCTTTTCTCTCTTTCTGTCTCTCACTTTCACATTCTCTCATATAATATTTAGTCGTTAATATTTGACTTATCCTTACAGCGGGCCATATGACAGCAATGATGTGAAACCATTTCTGCCTATTCTCGATACACCACGTTAAAACAGGAAATGTTTATATATAATCAATGTTGGAGAAGAAAGCTGTTTCCTGCATGAACTCAAAAAGTTATTGATTTCAGTTGACCGCACTTCAAGTTTTAGCATTCAATCAAAATCATTTATTTGGGTAACACATTCATATTCAAAGGTCGTATACATACAAAGAGTAATAAATATTTTACCAGTCGGTTGAATCCTTCATGGAAATTTACCTCAGTGCTGCCACCCGATGTTGAAAGAAGAAGCTGCAATAGGGGCCCATGATTGCTTACAACTTGGAATGTTTTGGTTTTAAAGTTTTTGCATTGAATTTAGAGAAATTGTGCATCAAAAGTCTCCCCAAATATTGGTTAATTGCTTTAGAGAATTATCAACACAAACGACCACACATACACATGGTCTTTCTTCTTTCTTCTACAGAACGTCTACAGAATCTTTAGATCACCGAAGGGTTGCTGAAGGGCTGAATTAAACCACTGAAGGACTGAACTAAAGTGTGATGGTACACATACCATGAAATAGAAAGCTTTCCCAGCTTCGAAAGGATCAGAATGGTTTTATTTTGAAATTTTCAAAGGTCTTTTTTGCAAAACAGTTATTATTAATGTCGTTATTATTATAATTGTTTCACTCAGACACAAATGTGTCACCTGTTCAGCATTAATGTTGTATGGCTCCAGAAGACATATATACTTCTTTTGCATCCACCTGCCCAAGATCTCCTGACAACACCGGAGACAAGTCCCCTTGGGACCAGGGTGCAGAGCAATGTTTATTATCAGCCCCTCTGACTTGAAACTGAGCGTCCCCTCATGCATGCTGATAAAAGAGCCTCTTCTCAAATGGCGAGCTCATCAGCGCAGAGATGAGTTGGGAGGGGGCATGGGGAGGTGGAGAGGTGCTTAGAGTTATTGGACCAGGCCAGGGTGTACATCTTCACGCCACCGTTTCATATCTTACACAGACAGCCGTGGGGATTGCGTCGTATTTCACAGGAGGACTGCTATCGAGGGCAAGCGCCACTCACTAAAGCTGTACATGATTTTGTCAAAAGGGCTTGTCTTTTCATCACAGCCAGGCATGCTTTTAAGGCTGTACATTTTCACAGAGTGTGATATACACTGGCACTGTATCCTTTGTGGCACCTCTTCTGTCAATTGAACCCCCATGACACATTTGACTGTGCCGTCGTTACAGATAAGTTATGATGATCTGTAAAAAGAAAAATTGGTAACACTTTGGATCCAAGTGCATAAGCAGTAGTTAATAGGTACTAAGGTCTTAACAAGTTGGAAAGTCTCATTAATAATAATACTTTTTATTTGTAATGCGTCTTCCTTGCACTCAAAGCGCTATAGTGCAATACAAATTACAATCATGAAAAATAATATACAATAACAATAAGAACACAGTAAAATTACAACTTACAAACCTGATACGTTTTAAGCACATTTTTTAAATGGCCAAGCAAAGGAGCAGTGAGAAGGCCCTTACACCCAACGTTTTTAATTTGGAGAGAGACTGGTACAGAGCAAGTCAGCAGACCAAAGAGGTAGTTTGAGTATGAGGTGTGAACAGATCACAAATATGGACTGGGGCCATGCACTGTTTGAAGGTTAACATAAGAATTGTTACATAATTTTGAGATTGGACTGGCAGCCAGTAACTTAGAGAGAACAGGGATAATGTGCTGACGTGAAGATGTGTGGATCAGGACACGAGCAGCTGAATTCTGTATGTATTGTAACCTTTTAATTGAGTTGGCCGGCAGACCTGCAAAAAGTGAATTACAATAATCAAGCCTGAATGAAATTAAGGCATGGATACTCCTTTCTGCATTAGGCAGAGAGAGAAAAGGCCAGACATGGGCAATCTTTGTGAGATAGAAAAATGCTACTTTTATTAACAAGGAGGGCGATAACACCAACCCTAGTTATAACGCTTTCAAAAATGAATGACACTTATTTGGTCTTACAAAAACACGAACACTTCAATAAGCGTGTTATAAAATAAACTAACTTTTACTAAAAACACATGGATAGAAAGTGTTACAGAACAATTATAGAGAGTACAAATAAGGAATCGTACTTCATTTGTGGGATTGGATGTTACATTGGCGGACTGCTGTCACGGATTCTGATGTGAAGTAAATTGTAACTGAAACACAAGTTTCTACCTTCAAACAAATTCCCATTCTATCTACAAGACTGTTCTATTCCTATTTGTTGCCTTTAATACATTTGTATTGTGTGTATATATATATACATATACACACAATATATATATATATGTTTTTAAATAATTTAAATCTCTGCTGCTGCTGGCTAGCCCGCACAAAGACAAAACTCGCATGTATGTAAATATGCATGTGCGTGGGTGTGTGCATAGACATCTACATTGTGCACCTGCATGCTTACTGCTGTGCATGTGTAGTCACTTTAATGGCCAGATAAACAACAATCACCTTCCATCCCCTGACCTTGATCAAACATACTGGATATAGATTAGTCAAAAGAAAGGTAGTGAAGGCATGACATCTCATTGTGCATTACTTACATCAGATTCCAATCATAGAATGGCCCTGCTTACGGTCCAATCTCTTTCTGTATTTTCTGTGGTGTTTTGACATATTTACCTCAGATTTATAATCATGACTGTGTCTGCCCTGAGAGAGCCATGAACAAGTAGAGATGCTCAGCTCTCAGACAGCAAACTAACCAAATTATTATTCTGGAGACGGCAGCACACAGATATGTTATCTGGTCAAGGTCAAGAAACCTCCCTGTAAAAGTCACTCATCAAAAACAGTACACACTGTCTGCTTCTCTACAGTACCTACCCTACAAATACCCTGTTATGATAATAACCCATTCCATGCTGTTCTTCTCCAAGGATCTGGGCCTGGAGCCACATCTTATCACCTTACCAGATTTACAGCACTCATTATTCATGACATCATCCTACTGCAGATTTCAGCGCTGATGATGATGAGTATTGTTGTATTTTTAGTTGGTCATTGCTATTCTACCTTAGATCGGTTGAGACATGATTGCAGCATCCCAGGATATTGATTGTATCTCTCGCTCTTTTTAGGATTGACTCCTTAGACACACCATGCTATGACATGCGAGAAGGAGCTTTGGTATGCACAGAACAATTTAGATTGATTTTGTGTGTGTGTGACAAAATACAGTAAAACTGAAACTGCTTTCTTAGAAGTTGTTGGCCTTCCTGTCATTCTCTAATAGAGAGTGACACGCAGTGGTGTTGCTTTTTACAAAGTAAAGGCTATTTTCCAGATTTGGGTCACTAGGAGGAGAAATGCTTTTGAGGAGCTTTGAATGAAATCCCATTTGCCACGCAAGCTGCCTCTGAAAGCAAGCCAGCTCAAGGACACTGGATGAGGGATGTCATTACACTAGCATGGTGAATCTGATTGGTCACAGCTCATGTGTGGCAAAACGACCCCAACGTTCTCCACAGGCTTTACTCGGTTGAAATGAGATCAATCCATTCGCCTGTATGCCCTTTGAGTGCATATCTGGTAGTCTTCTTATAATGGTTGAAATGACACTGTCAATGACGTTTTATCAAAGCAACATTTGGCTTTTGTAACAGGCATGAGCATTTTGTTGCATGTTATGTTTTTGTTGTAATGTTTTGTAGGGGACTGAAATGCCAGCCTACAATAACGCTTGAGTCTGTTTCTGTAGTTTGTTATATGACGTGCAATGTCTGCCTACCTACCTTCTGACAACCACATAGTTATCGAGTTAGAGCGAGGTAGCTTACTGCACTGGATAGGCATCAGTGTGTGTGTGTGTGTGTGTGTGTGTGTGTGTGTGTGTTTGTGTGTGGGGGGGGGGGGCGGGGTGAAGGACTCAAACTGAGATGGACTATCCATAAATGAGAGTCTTTTCACAGAAGCCAGGTGTCGAATATTCTGTGGTTCTGAGGGGGTGAAGCCCAACAGCAGAAGCTTGTGTGGTGTAACATTTCTAACAAGGTAGGTACTTGGATACTGTGGGCCAGGCTGGTGTCTCGTGGTTTGTCCATGACTCATCTGCCACCCACATGCTCAACAAGAAAAAGAATCCCCCACAAATTCTACTACGACTACTGCTGCTACTACAAATGATAATAATAATTGTAAGTGTAATACCCCAATATTTAGGAAGCAAGTAACTAATGTGATTGTCAATATTGATAATTGTATTCAATTAATTTAATAAATTTGTACAAATTGTAGAAATGTATTTAATACAATAAACAAAGCATCACAAAATACAGAACTTTAACATTTGTGAACACTCAACTCTCAATAATCACATGTAAAATCTAATTGCATTATGCATAATACTATCACTAATGAAAGTATTCACTTGCAGATAAAGTCATAAGAATGACTGAGGGAAAGTCTTTTTCTTAATCCAGTACCCAGGAGGCAATATGAACTGTTCACAAGTTTCCAGGTGGAGGTCACCAGTTAATCTCGTCTACTAATCTACATACTTGTCACTCTGCCTCAAACGATCTTTTGAAATAATTACAAATATCCTTACATGTCACAAGAAGAACCAACGCAGTTGTTCATTTCGTTAACCACAGAGCACATTTAGTGGATGGTGACGGGGGCGTTTACTGTCTGAGGACCCTGTTTTCACATCACTGTGTGGTTTCACCAAACTATCACACTCACAGTGTACACGCTCATCTAGAGAAGATAATATCAAATATGATGCCATCAGTTATTTTGTATTTTCTTTGTGTGAGAACGCCTGCATTCAGAAGATGGAATCTTAGCTATCAGATTCAGAAGTGTCAGATTCAAAGCAAGAAGTGTGTGGCTTTACTACATGGTTGACAAGCACACAGTGTTACATTTCGTGATCCGTAGATCTTGCGCCAAAGGCTGTACAGGTTTAAAACACCCCCTCACTTCAACGGTTTACAATGGAGAGGTACTCCCCCACACACGATAGGAGATTTGTCTTTGAGGCAGACTGCTCCAGAGGAAGAGTTGTTGGTAGCAACCACTTGGCCTTTGCTATTCCCCTGAAGCCCCTATGCTGTAAGCAGAAGGTTTGATAACACAACCTGGCTTTAAAAGGATTATCACAAGAATAATGATGAACTAACACACAGATTAACTTTTAAACCATGTCAAGTCATGTTTAATACCAGGGTTTATCATTTACTTAGGCCCTACACATCTTATTTCTGGTTGTGAATGAATCCAAGATTATTAGTCTTTGCAATCTCACGTAGCAGTTCTTCCAGCTACCCACATATGTCTGGTTGTACAGCGTGTCTTCTTCCTGTGTATACCCTCAGGATCAAAGCTTTGACTCAACAGGAAGCACACCATTTCTACTTGGTACAAGGTTGCCGTTGACAGTTTGATGAAAAAGTGTGTATTCGCATACATTTCACATCATGTGCAAATCTTTTTTTAAGTGTGCAAAAATCACCTGCAGCTCAAAACAGATCCTTGTGCCTTGCATAGCCATACCTGGATGAGTTTCTTACACGTCTCACCACTCATCTGGTAACTGTGAGTCGGTGTGCGGTCTTTGAGACGTTGGTGTGTGGTTTTAGTAATAAAAAAGATAGATCTACTAGCTGACCCCTGGAGATTTCAGATTAGAGTCTTGGATGCAACATCGGAGGCTACACTGGAGACCAAATGACAGGTACAAGTACAATGAGGCTACACACTGTGACAGGACTATGTCATCTTTTAAGGCTATTTAAGATGTTATTTTCAGATGAATCGTGCATTTATTGCCAACTGTTGTCAATTCATACTGTGCAGATAGAAATACGGCGCTTACACAGTCGCAGACACTATACTTCCAGTTTATAATGGTTTTTCAGCAGCTGAAGCAATAATAATTATTGTGGTCTGTGACAGCAGGATGGCTGTTACTTTTCATATTTGTGTCTATAGGAACCAGACAATCGTTCCAAGTAAAACCAGAAAAAGGTTCTGCTTCACACATCTAAAAAGTGAAGCAAGACAGAAAGGGAGACAAAGTAAGATATTCACATGCATTTGTAGAGATGCACAGTTTCCAGACACCTGTTGTTGCTGTGGGAGTACAGTTTCCTGTCTTTGCCAGTGATTAAGATGTATTCTGTATAAGCTCTGAATCCTTGGGATCCTCTTTTAGGAATTCAAAACCGTAAAATTATTTATGCTAATCAATTTTAAAGTTGACTGTTCATTTTGTTGGCAGGTTGAAATACACCAAATTATAGTCGACATGGGAGGTCACACCCCTGGCAAATCATATTGTGTGTACTGCATGTAGATAGGCTATTAATTAATCCACCAAAGTCTAAGAATACAAGTATTTCCTTGTAACTTCAGCACAACCTGAGTTGGAGTGTAAAACTTGCGTCTCCATCTCTGTTTTGAGCAGGCCATGAAGTAATCACTATATCACGGCTTGGCATGGTCCCCATGAGGTTACAAGTGTAGCATGTTGAACTTACAGTACCTAATAGCTCCTTTTCTCCCCTGTACTTTACAGACATAACCTTTGTGTGTGTACACCTCTCTCTCAGGCTCTGTCAGCTCGGGTAATTGAGTCTTACTGTCTCTCCAGAGTGTTCCGCTCGGCTTCCCAGGCTCCACATGCAATCAGGATCGGTGCTTCCACAGTGGCTTCAGGTGGATGGGCAAGAGGACAGGGGACAGGGGGCCTTACAAAGCCTCCCTTCTCCAACACCACTCTAATTAGGCTTTGACGAGGAACGCAGGAGCCTGCAGACGAACGTGCACAGGCACACACACACACACACACACCCAATACAGCAATCCCATGCCTCGTTGGAGTTGTTAAGTAATTGAATTGGTGCAAGTGCCACAACATTGACTTTATATTGCCACAGGACTCAATATTTATAATTCATAGTTGATCATTGGAGCAAGGATTCAATTCTGCCTTTTGGTAGTTGTATAAGTAAGTAAAGTGAAGGTTTCAAGAGTGGAACTATCAGCTATCAACAATCACAAAAACAAAGGGACAAAGTATCTTGAAAATGTAGTTTTGCCTCAGAAAAAAACTGTATTCACTAAATGACTGAGTTGGCCTTTATACTGGGAGTTTCGAGATGGGCTAAAAGTTCAAACTTCTCCCTAACTTCAGAAACCCTCCTCTTTTGACAGGAAACACCTAACCTAACCTAAATAGATACAATCCATGAACACTACAATGTCTAAAACCACCACATGAGGCACCACAACCTAAACTGTGTACCAGCCCCCAACTGAAACCACCATTTGATATTTTTGCCATAACAGAGAGAGACATTAAATAGCTTCAGAGCATTGCCAGGGCTAATGAGGCATCACGGACGTGGACCAAACCAATTAGCCCGGGTGACCTCAGAGATGGTGCGTCTGCAGCCTGTCAGTCTGGGGGGGGGAGGCGGGCTGGGCCCACACCCCTTATCTCTTTTCCTTGTCGGGAAGAAGGGGGCACACACATCCAGGGCTCACTGGGGGCCAGGAGACGAACAGAGAAAACGGCGGGAGTGAAGTGATGGGGAGATGCTATCTGTATCAGACACACAGTGTAGCGAGTGTGTGAGTGTGTGTGTGTGTGTGTGTGGGGGGGGGGGGGGGGCGGTTTGGGGGCAGACCGAAAAAAGCCCTGTGGGGAGGGGGGTAATGTATTCCACCCTTGCTTAGAGGGAGTGAGAGAAAGGTGTAGGGGGAGGGGAGGGGAGATAAAGAAAAAGGCAGATGGAGAGATAGACACGGGTTGAACAGTGGAGAGAGCAGAGAGAGTGAGAACAGATGTAGGGAAGGGCTTCACGCGAGGGAACTGTCTCAAGAGAGCGTTCATGTTTCGTTTTTTTTTTCTTCCAATGCATCCCATCATGTCCAACTACGTTCAGCTGGTGTCTTTTGCACCTCGACTGTCTCACTGTGTGGATAATCTCACAGACAGCCCTGCAGCAAAAGCTTCAAAACACTGCGCTCCAGCCCAGACTCTGAGAGGACCTGATCTGCAGGGACGTGTGTCTCTGTGTGCCACATTCTCCCCGTGACCTGCAGCCATACTTAGCCTGGCTCTCATCTTCCAAAACACAGACACCTTTCCACTCTCTAACTCTCGCAGGCCAAATAACACATCACCAATGGCTGAAGCATTGGACTGAAAAAGAACCATATTTCTGCGCAAGTTAAAAGTTGTTTTACAAAGATTGCCACTCCATAACAGTCATAATTCTACATGGATTTACTCTAAGACTATTCTGTGCGTTACGGAAATCATAGATACAGTGTGTATGTTCAGTCGTCACACCGACAGAAACATAAAAACGGGCTGTACAGAGCTGCAATATTGCACTAATCCAAACACACAACATCTATGTATTTCTAAGGACAACTGCTAAACTGTAGCTCTGATCCTCTCTCTTCCATGTCATCTCAGATCAAGCCACTCAGGGATCATCTAGGTCCCTGACTCCTTGATCATTATCAGGGAACCAGGACATCATGGATCATAATTAAGTCTGGCCCGTCAATGTGACATCTTCTCTGGTTAGGTCTGATGGATGACCGCTGTCTTCTACTTCTTGGTCCTGGTACATACTAGCGTGTCCTCTTGGCTGACGCCATGAAAGACAACAAAATACTCCACATATGTGTCATCAATAACAGACTGTCAAGCCACTACACACCAAGGACATAGCACAAGCAGTGGTTATCAATTTATCCAGATGTTCTCACATGCAATGGTTCATAAACTGTTTGTGGAGACAGAGCATGTATTTTCACATTGTACCACAAGGGGGCAAAGTTGGTTCAGCATATTTTCATCAATGGATTTGTGTCCTCAACCATGAATATTGGCCAAAGATAGAATCTAATGGTAATCTGTATCTCCAAAGTGCTCTCAAAATAAGATAATCATAGATTTATCTTGTCTACTCTGTAAAAGTATTCTTTTGGTGTTTATAAAGATGCCAGTTCTTGGGGGAGTCCTGTCAGTCTTAGACCTGTGTTCAGTCAATTAGAGACAGCGGTTTTATGGATTACGCTAGCAGTACACACTAGTACAGTATGTTTTCAGTGATGAGTTTGGTTTACTGAGCAGTTTGTATTCTGAATTGAGGGAGCAGACAATTGATTTAGAAATTGTTGGTCTTGTCTGCCTTCCTGTCTGGGATATCAAAGATTTTGTATAAACTCTCTATAAAGGTTAAAAATATGATCTTGAGGGTTCCTTGCTTTACCACAGCACGTGAAAAAAGCAATTAATCGTGACGTTGTATAGAAAGAACTGTACAAAACATGATTCAAATGATAAATAACAACCCTGCTGTGTTCATGACCATGACCACTGAAGCGCTTCTGTGCTTTCATCACACTAAGATCAAACTTACTAAGAGAATTGTAATGAAAATACTGTTTTGAAAGGGTTATGATATAGAAAGAGAGAGAATAAAAGAAAACTGAAAAATGGGAACAGGCTGTGTAGCACTCTACCCTTGACAGACGAGGACACGAAGCATGTGGTGAGTTAGTGTCCTGTGGCTAACCTTTGACACATCTTTCCGCGGTGTATTATCCAGGCCAGTGAGGTGCTTTTTGGTCTCGGTGGGAGTTGGTTTCTGGGATTTGTCGACAGTCAGGTGCCAGCATTGCAATGCAACAGAAAGTCTAAGTGCCAAGTACCGAAATGTATTTTAACAGGAGCCTGCCATGCTCCTTGAATCTGTCGTAAGGCATGTGTAATCTGTTGAGCTGGCCTACATGCTCATGAAACCTCAGGCTACTTGACAAGCATTACATCTGTGGAGCAAGTCATCTCTCTTCCGACCTTCCCTCTTTTTAACAAGCAAGTGTGATGCCAGTGTCAGCAGCAGAATTGGTGAGGTGAGGTGGGATAGACTGAACGGACAATGGGCCATGATTGCTCTCAGTGGAGATAGGATGAAAGTCTGATTAAGAAATCTGTTCGACCATTATCCATTGGTGCAGTAGTTTGTGAGTTGAAGGAATTAATTACACATCACTCTGTAATCAGACTTCAGAGAGAACATACAGATCACTGATCCTTTGTCTGGTTATTAACCATCAAACAAGTGGACAGAAAGGAAACAGAGATGACACAAATAGACCTCTGATCATTTAGAATGAATGGCCCCCATCTGCCTGCTTCTTGAAACGCTTCACATGAGCAGCTGCAGAATCTTTTTTTTTTTTTATCAAACTCTTGATAATCTGTATTCTATTAGCAGTTCACTTGGTAAAGTTAACATTTGTTTTCTTCTCCAGTCGAAGGGCAAAGCACATGGTGTGGGCTCACGCCATCTTGTCTTAGCAACTTAGCAACACACTGTCTTAGCAACTTGTCTTAGCAACACACTAGCAACATTCCATGTTACTCATGTCATCAACCTATTTTATTTTGTTGGATGAAAAAGTGCATTTCCATAGATGGCTTTGCTCATGCTAATGGTTCTTTTACCCTCATCACCGTGCTCTTCTTCTTCCACCCTGTCGATAAAGTGGCAATTATTGGGATGCCTAATACATCAGGAAATGTGAGAAATGATCTCATCATCATCTGGCTGTTTATCCTACTCTCACATTGCTCAGTCACACTCTATTAACATTTCCTCCGACACAGACAGTATACAAAAACGTCAGCCCATATTGACCTTGTGGATACCATTCATGTGAAATATGTAGATACACGCTAAATCATAAAGATTCATGCTGAATTGTCTTTGAATGAGTCTAATGTGGTGCAAATGTTGTAGACACACACAATTCATCTCCAGAGGGACAGATACAATCACAGGATTGGGACAATCAACCACGAGGAAGCTACATGTCCTGCCATTAGAGATGACAAGAATGGTTCTGATTGTGGCTTGATCCTGGAATAAGCAATGGGATCATGACATTCATACATGGGTAAAATCAATACATCTTGTTACAAAAGGGTCTTCCACACCTAGACTGTTATAATCTAGATGTATTAGGACCATATTGACAACCTTGTCAATGCCTGTTCCCTACAGATCAGAAGATAAGCTTGGCTCCATACAGGCTGTAGAGGACTGCTGATGAAATGCCTGTAAAACTATGTAGAATGTCAAATAATATACTACTTAGAAGAAAGTAGAACATATCTATTTCAGAAACAATACAATTTTTGCAAACCAAACTGCATTATTGGCAGGGATTTATGTTGTTTTCTTCACAAAATGAAAGAGAAGCCATCATTCTTTCTGATAATGTGACATATGAGGCTAATGATGTGTAGAGGATGCTGAATATCTGGTGGTTCCTGGTTTGACTGATAGACCAGTTAGAGTGAGTGAGGGCTGCCTTAGTCCTCGTCACGCTGAAAAACCACACCCCTTACCAGGGAGAGAAGGTAGGAGAGATAGCCAGTGAGACAGAGAGAGAGTGAAAGAGTAGGTGAGAAACAGAAAATGACAAAGGGTCTGACATGGCAGCATTCTTATTCTGGCTCTGTTTCTAAAATAACATGACAAGTCATCTCTGTTTGATGGTCAACTAAATCATTTATATTTTGGGATGGGGTTTAGCATGTTTGATTTCATCGTGATTGAATAGGTATTTGAGCACATGTTCTTATCAGTTTTGGTCACATTTGGGAATTCATCCAAAACAGAACAAAAAAAGAAAGATAGGCTTAGGGCAAGTTGCTTCATCAATGATACATTTAATAAATTGCGTGGGCAATCAATGACAATTTGCCTGTGACTCGACTGAACTTTTTCCAAAAACATTATCATGTACATTTCTTAATATGATGATTTCCTTCCAAATAAATAGTATACTTTTACACAACCTTACTGCTGCCATGGAAACTAGGGACACTTTAAATGTGGTGTATTAGTGGTAGCCCAGTAATAATATATAGAATGTAACTATTTTAATCACTTTATATATATTTGTTGTGATAACATGGATTTTCTGTAATATTCAATGAGGAGAACTCTCTCTCTCTCTCTCTCTCTCTCTCTCTCTCTCTCTCTCTCTCTCTCTCTCTTTCTTTCTCTCACTCCCTTTCTTTTTTCTCCACAGAGTGTGGGAATCCCAAGGGGCACGTAAATTCCACTACGATGTGTAATTCCCGCTCCTCTCCAAAGTCTACAGCTCGACAAGGTCTTGCTTGCAGGTTGTGCATTCCGTCTCAGCCTCTCTATCATATAAAGCTGTTTCATCGACCATGAAACACCTTTTCCGATTGCTCGCTGTTCCTGTCCCTCCACACAGTTAGCTGTGTGAGGATATGCATAGTCAGGCAAGCGGATAACTGTATCTGTATTACAAAACAGTTTTTTGCCCACTACTGTCACAGCCTGAGATGAAATCGGATGAAGTGACAACCCTGAAATGAATACACGATTATTAGAGTCCAACTATACAAGTGTTACCATCCCTGGTGGAGACTGGAGGCTGACCTGTGAAATCAATCAAAGAACCTCTGCCTGATATAGTGCTTACATAACCAGTGTAACTTTGTGTGCATGCATACATGAAATTAAAAGTGTTTTGGTGGGGTTTCAAAATCACCGCTTATGTTAAGTCCTATTTTGCCTGTAATTACGATCCACTTCGTTCACATTATACTGCGGTGCCAGGCAATTCTAAAAACACAAATCAAGTCTCATCTTTGAAAACCATCACCACTAACTGCAGGGGTCCATGCTATAATGGAAGGCTTGTATGCTTTGCACTTTACCTTGCTTCAAACAAATGACAAAAAATGACTATCCTGTCACTTCATTATTCAAATAAGGTTGGTCTTGTGGCCTGAAATTTAATCAAGCGTTGAGAAAAGGAAAAGACCTCACTTTGACAGCCCAATCGACATTCAGCCTGTTGTCTAATGATCCAGCTTCCCTCTGTTATGAGACAGGGGAAGGAGAGGGCCATAGACTCATGACATTGGGAGCCTCTCAATCCTCCATTGGCCCTGGTTGTCTCCGGGTTATTAGTCAAATCTCTTTTAATCAGACCAAACTATTCCGTGGTGGGGCTGGTGATTTCAGGCCAGCACCAGAGACCTCCCTCATCTATTCTGCAGTCGGCCTCTGATGCAGCTGCTGGCATCTCGCTGGGGGAGAAGAAACTCCATGAACACTTCAGCTCCTTCCCCAAATTAACCTCCATACTGCCTCAATATCATGGATGAATTATCCTCTCTCCGGTAAACATTAGTCCCTATAATGAAGGCTTCCATCATCTGAAATGGACCAGTGCACATGGATTATTGTGTTTGATAGATCATAATGAATAGGAGACATAGGATACAGTGTGATAACATTCTACTAGCATGTTGACAGCATGATGGTGTTTACAATGGATCTAGAGCGACAGGTGTAGTGATGAATCTCTTTCTCTCCTGACTGTTAAACAGCAGGGAATGGTGCTACTTTCTTTTCCTGAACCAGGTTATTTTGCTGTCGAAAATATGAGCAGCACTCCCTTGTAATGCCACTGAAACCTCATCTAGGGCATGAGAACAGCAGCTGCCAGACTCCAGTCTGATTCATGAGCTGGACCCTACTGTCTGCCATGATACAGTCCACTCATCCTCGCTTCTCTCCAGATATTACAATTGAGTTTGTATGCCAGATGGCCTCAGCCAAGGCCAGGTTCCTGAAGAGAAAAAACGAAAGAAGTTATTCAAATATTCATTGGACATCACACATCTCACCCGAAACAACGTTTTCTAAGTAGTTGTATATTATTGATCACACAAGTGTGTTAGAAGTAACTTACATCAGCAACAATTTGTGTTACTTATGAGGAAGTGTAGATGCCAGGATACATGATTAAATAATGCAACAGCTTTGTGTATCCAAAGGGCATCTTGAATCTTGATCTAGTCATAAGTGTAATCATTTGTTACACTTTGTGCAAATAGTTTTGTACAAAGATATTTAATAAACTGTACTCCTACTACTCTTCTGATACCAGCATTTGTGTTTAGCACCAAACACTCACATACACAGACACTGTATATGGATATAACGTTGAAGCGCTTTCAAAGTGCTACTGAGCAATACAAGATTCAAGCCTTTAAGTGAGATCCCATTCCCTCCTCAACAAAGGAACTGTATGTCGGACAGACGAAGAACGTTGCTGAGATAAGGTTTGCAGCACATTCTGAGAACAAGGTTCAAATGTTTGGGAAAATGGCTGCTACAATCACAAATGAAGAGGAACATATTAATTTTCAAAGATGTGTCCTGCATTGTCAATGTTGTGGCTGTGTTTCAAATGGAGACAGAAAAAACATACATGAAATGCTTACCAAACAATGGAGCTACGCTCACTCACAATTTAGCTGGAAAGGCAAAACTTTATGTAAATTCAGTCCCCTTAGGTTTCGGTATCGGGGTTGTCTCAGCCAAGGCTTCTCTCACTTGGAAAGCCTGGGCTCTGGCCAGCACTCCTTTTGTCTCTCTCTCTCTCTCTCTCTCTCTCTCTCTCTCTCTCTCTCTCTCTCTCTCTCTCTCTCTCTCTCTCTCTCTCTCTCTCTCTCTCTCTCTCTCTCTCTCTCTCTCTCTCTCTCTCTCTCTCTCTCTCTCTCTCTCTCTCTCTCTCTCTCTCTCTCTGGGAATGACTCCAGAACAACACCCAGAGCCAGTGGCTTTTTGTCTCCCCCAGTCTTTCTGGCCTTCCAGTCTGGCCAGATGGAGCATTGGGTTCACCAAACCCCTCTTCTTGTCTTCATTGCTTTCGCTTTCTCTTTCTCTCTCTCTCTCTCTCTCTCTCTCTCTCTCTCTCTCTCTCTCTCTCTCTCTCTCTCTCTCTCTCTCTCTCTCATTCTTTCTCTCTTTTCTTCTCTCTTTCAACCTCCTCCACACCTTCTGTTCCTCCCACCCATGTAATTACAGTTCCAGACCCACCATTATCTTGGCTCCATCGTGACACACGTGGGCCAGGTTCATGGTCCCGGTCTTCACTGGTGTTCTGCAGTACTGGAGTTCTGTGTGTTAATACTGTCACAATAAATCACTGCTGGTAGAGGTACCACATTTGTTTGGAGCCCTTCTAATCTACTACGTAAAAAAGAGAGAAAAGCAGTTGTTGAGCAATGCGTTGAATTCTGCAGCATAACATTCAGTAGTGTTAAACATTCTACAAAGGTGCTGACTAGGTACGTAACGAGAAGCTGTTGTCTGTATCTGTTTACCATAAAAGTAACCAGAAGTGGGTGGAACCTAACACGGACAACATTTAATTGTGTTTTTTGAAGTTTCTTGCTCATGTGTTTTGGTCTTTGCTTATTACTGTATAAAGGCGATCACAACAACATCAACATTATATCACATAAAGGCTATGCACACTTCCCTATCCCAAGGGGAGGCCCTTTTCTGAGATACTGGACAGAGATGATCACAAAACTCTCAAAGTTACGTTGTTCCCATTTTTTGTCCATTCAAATATTCAGTCATATTACAGTAAGTGAATGCCTCAATGACCATCTGCCTACTTTTACAGAAAGCCATTGACCACATTGCTACTACACTGTTTGTGGTAGCAATACATTATTGTGAGAGCAATGGTATTCCTTATAAACTGTCAACCCATCTATCTCTGAGGCTAACAGAGCCAGTACTTTGAAACTTGAATTACTGTAAGCTTCTTTACGTAGAACTTTATAGTGGAGTGAGATTCAACTGGCCAGATCTGTATCCAGTTTAAGGATTTGTGTGCAGTACTTTGTCCACCACATCTCCACAGTGAGTCCGGGTGAAAGAGGAATATCAGCAATTCCTAGTAACATCTGGGCATCTTCCACCTATTCACTTATTTTGACAGCAAAAGACTTTGCCATATTTAAGTTAGTCACAGAATCCAAAAGATTTCTGTGTGACTTTGGGTTGACATGATTCCCCTGCATGCTTTTGGTATGAGTACCTGTTGCAAGACTTCAAACTCAAGAATAGAAATCCTGTGTGTGAACTTTACCATCAGCAGTAATTATATCCTCTCTCATGGTTAGGCATTAGCCCTATTGCTTATAGGTGACTGCACTGATGCTATAAATAGCCTTTTTGTCAAATACTTGATGGCTAAATAAAATCTTTCTCTGAAAAATGCAGATAGAAGAAAATTGCTATACTGCTAATAAAACAGACACTGTGCCTAAATGCTAAACCTTGTATTATTTTACTTTGAGTTAGCAGTGTTAAGTACAATCAAATGTCACATTAGTGTAGATTGACAAATAATATGTATGCATGCTGTATGTACAAATGACTTTTTGGGGCTTGTTCAAAGGTTGTCCAAAGCAGAAAATAAGTAAATGAAAATGTGAGTCATGATAAACATACCTACTGTATGAAAGGTTGTACTGTACATTTTAAAGATTTGGATTCTTAATGACTACTCTCTGGCCTTGAACCTCACTTCAAAAGGACTTCTCCACTTCAAAATATTCAAAGCCAAACAAGTGTGGTATGGACATTGGAACACAACCATTATGCAACGCCTTAAAATCACATCCAGCTTAAATTTGAGACAGGAGGATCGGGCACATGGTAATTGTTTTCTGAATGCACATTACAGTTCAAATTGCCTGTGCACTTTCATTGGAGAGAAAATGAATGAGATAAAACCCTTGTTACTCAAGACCTCTCCCACTCAGGAATCTAAATTGATTCAATAGCTTTTAGGTTGACCTATTCTGTTGGCTCAGAAATAGAATGAATGCCGTTGCAGATTACTGTTTTTGTTCAATTTACTTGCAGTATAAGAATTAGGTATACAGTGTCTAATCTACCTCCATCTATTGCTGCCATTAGGGTACTGAACTACTGTTATTGTTACTTTACGAGTGTCCTTGCAAGATCCGAGGGAGGCAGTCTTCTGGATAAAGAAAGCATAACCTAGCCTGGTTGGTTCTGTTGGTAGCAAGATGCACCACTAACACCCCAGTGCCATGACATTTTCCTCTCTGCAACCCTGGCTCAAATAAAAAGGTGATCCAAAGTGCCGTGTTTTCTTTTGTAACTATAAGCACTGGCAGCACATTGGTCACAGGCTGGGGCACCATTGGGACTGACATCATGTCGAGCCTCTTTTCGATTGGGGTTGTCAGGGAGAACGAGAGACGGGAAAATGCCAGTGTCAAAAAGCCCTGTGTTTAGCTTGTCCATGCTGACAGGTGAGGAAATGGAACGTGCTACCTGACCGGCATGAAAGAACAGGAGCAGCTGGCTCACCTGTGGGGCTCGCAGTCAACAACTCTTTCTCCTGTCAGTCACCCAGGTGCACTCTCTATTCTCCTCCCTGTCAGATTAACACAGCCGTGCCTTACTGTCACACAGTCCAGCAGACGCGGCAGTCTTCGGAGTGCTCTGGGATCAGTTATTCACGGGGATGCCATCTCCTGACGCGGTAACCCCTACCTTTCACAAAACGGATAGATTATTCCACATGAATTAGCTCTGTGGAACTGATCATTACTTTCGCCATCCAAGTGCGGGGAATTTAGTGAGGATACCTGCTACCTGGTGGTCTTAGTTATGTTATCAGGTTGCTTCAGGCTCAATTACGCTGAATATATTCACATTTGTATGTGCTAACCTCCAAGACTCACTGTTCTAAAGGGGGCAAGATCAGTATAGTAATTTCTATTAAAAGCATAATTAAAAAACATATTAAGCAATTGACTAATGGCTTTACTCAATTGTTGGTACTGCACTTTTGGAAAGCCACAAAGCACAGCAAAAAAGTGAACAATTGTCAGTGCTCCAAAGTAACACACTAAAGTATTGTGAACAATGTAACATATATTAGCATCCTACAATTTTTGATAATCTGCATAATATGCAATATTTCTCTATAGAAATACACACTTGAATGAACTCAAGGGATATTGAAAACACGCCATCAACCAGACAGTGACTAATAGGCTATTTTTTGTCTGTGCACAATACCTCCATATTGCTTACGTTTCAAACTTGAAGTACAATACAGTATCCCAGATGCAAGCATCTTAATAGCACTGAATAGAGTGAAGTCAATATCCTATAGGAAAGAGTGATGAGGCATGGATAACTTCAGGTCTTGACTCACAAAGTGGTGTGGAAACATTGCTCTGACCTGGCGGTTGGCTACAATATGTGTATTCACTGCTCAAGAAAATGGCTGTGTGAGTGCTGTTGGCTCGACCATGAGAGGACCTCCCTTAAGAACTGTATCCCATAGTTTTTTTTTAATCTTGAGCAGATCAACATTGTTGTCGCAGACAAAACACTGACCATCTATGTTGAAATATTAATAATATAATGTCTAAATATTATTCCATGGCTAAAATATCATGGGTATTGTACAGCTGAGTGTCAGGATGCAACCACGTTTTGTCACTTTTACAAGCTTGTTATTTCATGTTGAAATAGATACAACTGTATTGTAGGTATTCCATTGTTATCTTTTGCTTCTTCCTCATGGATTGCAGCTGTGCTGATGGACATATCTAGCATTTTTAAATTGAATTTTCAACAGACCCTTTGTCTTTCGCTGTTTTTGCACGCTGTGAGAATAACGGAAAGGACAAGGCATAAGATGTGTCTGGCAGCAAATGCTTTTTCTCAAACCTTGACACGAACGATAAACAAACAAACAGAACGTTAACTCTATGCCACCGTTTGCCATATTACTCTTTGGTCTAACAACGTCCTCAGGGAGTCATATTGTAAAATTCCCAACTGAGGAATAATCTTTTTTATTCCCAGATTCCTATACAGTATTCGCTGAACAGTTTATTTGACACCTCTGCCTTACATAAACCAAAAAGTATTGGTCCTGGGACAAAATACGATTGTGGAGCTCTATCCATTTTTTTTTCTTGACAGAGCCTACTGTAATATCTCCCAAATCGAATAAACGTCATCATTCATCACCAAAGCAAGTCTCCTCTTATTTGAGAGGCAGAGGCCAATTCAATCCACTTTGGCCAAACATCAATCTATCAACCTCACTCTCAGTAATACAACTTTAAGGGTCATATTTTTGCTCTGTTATCTACACTGCTCTATATTACTGCATCACTTGATCTGAGAGTGTGGCTACAGCCACACCATATTTCTCTTCTTTATCACTACCATGGAGGCATGGTGTGTAGAGTGCATCCATCTATTAGTGGTAGAATAAAAACATGGATGCTTCATGGCTGCTTTTCATAGCTCTCGAAGGTTTGGGAGCAGGGTCTGAAACCACATATGATGTTTTCTTTAACTGGGCCTTGTTACTTTTACAGATTTAGGACAGAGGATGAATGGGAGTGAAGGCCACTTGACAGCTTTGAGTGGACATAAAGATAATAGCATATTTGACCTTTTCTTTCCATTGAAACACATATGCAACTTTAATAGGATTCAGTAAAAAAGATGTCTTCATGTCATATTCTCTTCCAAGAATGGAACTGGAATGTACGAGTAAGGAATCAGTGAACTGCACAAGATCATGAAGAGATTAATGCTAACTTTGTCTTGCACATCCGTCGATAGGCATTAGTCATTTTGTGGTCAAAATAAAAGCAGAGGTGCAGAGCATCATTTTAAAAGTGTAACTCAAACCAGATCAGCTCCTGCATTGCAAGGATTGAACTTTACAAAAAATGTACAGCTTGACCACTGTAGCAGCCAATAACGTCATCATTTTCATCGGATATCACGGCAGAAAGACTTTAAAATCAAAACTGACAGTTAATGTAATCATGTAAAAAACTGTGCTTTTTTTCTCAGAAATATAAAATATACAAGTATACAACATTGACAATAGTGTTGGTATCATGTTAGCCGACTGAAAACGCTAACATTTGACACCGATTTCATCTTTGGAAATGTCAACTTCAGGCTTTTATAGAATTTGAAACTTATGACAGATGGCAAGTGGTATGTTGATATCAAGCAAAGATCCTGTCAACTCAAATCCCTATCGATGAGTAATGAACCCACCCATGCTAATGTTGATTCGTTCCTGTGCAAGGATCATCCATCTGACCGGAATGGATCTTAGATTAGAAATCATTAGAAGATGTTACATAAGCGAGAAATGAAGGCAAAACAGTCAACAGTGATTCTGAAATGTCTCCTTTGGGTTGCCTGATCTCACAAAATGTTGACATTCAAAAAGGTTTTTAAATCTCATTTGAAATTGAGAAAAATGTTTACCTTAATAGTTAAGTACATTTGTAAGTGAACATTTTTCTTTGACTATTACTGTATTGCACTCCCACGGATTGTAACAGGGGCATCCGGTCACCACTTTTCTAGTTGTAATCCTGACCCATGAAGTTGAAGGTACTTTTACATTATTGGTAAAAATGCTATTACATTATCATTCAGGAATTGTCATTATATTATTTTTTATTTTTTTCATAAATAATTACATTGTTAGGTGCTACAACCACATTGACACAGGCTGTTTAGGAATTGTAATGAACCTCACAACTATAGCCTATTGTGTAATGTAACAATAGTGTGTAGTATACATGGATCACAGAATAGTGTGTCATAATATCGGCCAATTATTGCCATACTGTGCCATTTGGAGTGTTGAAAATATACAAAATACATTAAAGTATGTTTCCAACCCTGAAAGTATTAGATGGATGGGCATCTTACCGAATACACATTGGCACTAATGCAGCATCCGAGGGTCTGTTTAGATTCAGATTTGCCGTCTGGAAACCAGAGAGAATAGACGAAAATTGAGGTAATGTGGATGTGGAAAGCTGAGTGGAAACTTCCAAGGCGGTAGGAGGGACTTGTAAAATGCTTTTCTCACTGTGAAGAGCACAGACAAGCACATCAGGAACTGTGGTCTCACAGGATGCGCTGTCATTTTCAGTCGAGGTCACCAGATTGGTTTGTTTTCTCTCACACTTCTCCACTTACCTGCTTTTTCTATTCCAGCTCAAATCAATTCACATCATTCTCTCAGTTCTAAATGTGGTTAACTGATTGATATGCTTCAACGATTTAGATGCTCACCAACTGCTTATACCAGTAAACCCAAAACATAATTTGGGTCATGGTTGAGTCATGCTCTTGACTATCTTAGCTCATTATAAAGCATACAAAAATTGCTTACCTTCAGTGTTTATATATCTGTGAACTGACCTTGGGAACAAACATTTTAAGATCTAGGATATTTTAGAATTGCAAAGGCCCCAGGGTTCAGTTTAAATGCTATGGTCACTAGACAAACTCAATGGGTAATATGAAAGGTAAGAGCTCATACAATTTACCCAGAAGTCATTGAGACTGGCTGCACCATGTGAGTGCAATAAATGACATACGTAATTTGACTGCACGCTGTAACAAATCAGCCTGACAGTACATGCAACATCTATACTTACTACAGTTATGTAAAGACTAAGACAACCTAAATTCACAGAGGCTGAGATAGAAGTTCGCTAACTTAAAGTAAAGACAACTACAAAGCTTTATGGAGACATTCATCAACCCCTCATTTCTACGTCTACAGCAGTGTGCAATGATCTAGCAGTGGCTGTTGCAATAGCAGTGGAAATGCAAAAGAAGGTTGACCACGAAACTGTGAAGTTGTTTGGAGGGCTTAGAGGCAGGAACATCCAGTACCTACTGTATGCACAATATATTTCCTGTATTGTAAAACTTCTGTCGATTTAAAACTTCTAGTCGATTGATATGCAAAACCACCAATGAATGTGTGTTTTAAGTCATCAGCTGATTAGATTTAGGCCTATGTAATTGATTTAAGATCTGAATAATGAATATACTTCAAAGCAAACAAAAATGATTTATTAATCACTGTAATGTCACATGGACTCTACGCTCTCTGCTGGAGCACCCGAGAGTGCTACTCCTCATCTGATAGCACATGCCCCCTCTGTTGTGTCCATGCTGTAAGGAGAGAATGTTCATTTTACATTGTCTTTTGATGTATTTATGTATTATTTTTTTTACATACATTACCTTAATATGCTTTTCTGTCTTCATTGAAAATTTGGTTTTGGAATAAAATTACTTTGTTGAGTAAATTGCTGATGAAGAGGCCATTTGTATAATAATCTTTAACAAATTATCGTTCACAATAAATATTTAACCTTAAATATGGGGTTATGCTGATCACTGTTATACTTAATAGAGTGTCGGAAGCATGCCAACATCACTCTACACAAGGAACCATGCAATGACATTCTACAAATACCAGTTTCCCTGTTCTCCTTAAGCAGGCCCTGAGGGTTCCCTGTCGCTGCATTCATCCTCCAGTCTAGCTCCACTGTACGCTCCACTTGGAGCAGGCAGATCTTTTCTTCCTCCCGGACACACCTCGCTCTCGCTTCCTGCATAAATCCTTAGAGCATCTGATGTGATTATTACCAGCTCAGTGGCCATTGAAGTAGCTAGCCAGGGGTATTATTCAAACATTCATACATACACGCTCCAACGTTAGGTTGACATGCATGAAGATTTAAACTGAGCCACTGTTTAAGAGATGGGAAATCACCATGGTTGTGTTTGTGGTATTGTGTTTTCATTCAGTGATTGTTCATGCAGTGATAAACTGGCATTGTGTGAATACATGAGTAGCTGTAATGGCCGCTGGGAAATCTACTGTGTGCTAGAGTGGTACTGTTTTCCTACATCGGTGAAACTTCTCTCCTCTCCACACCTCCCCTGTCTCTCACTGGCTTTAATCATTTATTTCCCATGTGATCAGGGGAGCGGTGGTGTGGCCAGAATGCAGACTGTGAAGATCAGAGACACTGAATGACATTGGCTCTTTTCACTGATAAGGGGCCCCCATGTCAAAACATTTGATTTGCTTATTTTAATAAACTGTGCGTTGTCGACACAAACACTCGCAGGTATCATACTGTGCACTGTTGAAGAGGCAGGATTTTATTTGATCATCAAAAAGAGCCTTTATAAAAAATATAGGTCAAAATTTGAATAACCTCAGATTTTCAGTCAATACTGGGGCTTTGTCACCTAATAATAACTACCATTTCCTGACATGGCCTTCCCCCAAACACATGAATGTTAAAAATGTTTCCTCTGAATAAAAGTGCCAAGTCCCAATGTCATCATAACTGAAACATGTCTAGAGGCAATGCCAAGAGATCAGTTTGAGTTCAGCTAGCCTCCAGAGTTACTGGGTTTAGGAATCTCTACTCCTGCCTGCTGCAGCTAGATAAGAGCTTAATAGTTAAACAGTCCTTCTCAAGTCACAAGAAAACTTTTGCTCAATTAAATGGCTCAGTTCAAGAATAGCTCTCAATGTCATTGTATTTGTTTTGACAACAGCTTTGTTTTTTTTGGGAGACATCAACTTCAGTACTAATGATACTGTTGGGTAAAATCTGTCCTGATTTAGTCACTGGAAAGTATGTTTTGCCTTTCATTTGGTGGCTGGCAGTGTTCTGAGAACAGTACAGCCTTCACAAGATGTATTTTGTGGATCAATTGGTAGATATTGTTTTACTGCTACCCTGCAGGCATCTCTAATTTGGTCCTTTAGAATAAGCTCTGTCCTGCAGAGAACAGCCCTTTAGAACCAGCTCTGTCCTGGAAAGAATTGTCCTTGGAACCAGCCTGTTCTTGTAAGAACAGTTATTTGGCACACGTCGTGTCCTTGTGAGAACAGTTCTTTAAAACCATGCCTTTCCTGGTGAGAACTGTCGTTTAGAACCAACCCTGTCCTTGTGATAGTAAGTGGAGCAGAGAGCTTCTTGGCTCCAGAGGGTCAGACTCGGATAATAGCTGCTCTCTCAACAGGAGCAGCAGTGAGAACAACATTTTCTGACACTCAAAGGTGCAATTAGCCTCAATCAACAAAGAGCCCTCCTACCTTCCCTCGATCCCATCTCTCATTCACTTTACAAGCTGCAAATATGATTGATATGCCGATTCTCGTCGGACAGATTCCCTGTTCCATTGTTTTCAGGTTGTAATTGAGTCACAGATGAGTGACTGCTTCCCTCCTCTTGTAATGAAGATACAGATGACATCCGCCACTGCCACCAGCCCAAGGATTGAGGATGGGGTCAGTTCAGATACCGTTCCCTGTAACCTCAAGGGCAAATGGGTTAAGCACACAACCTATCTCTAGCATGAGTGATTTAATGCTTGATGAGGGCACATATCTATCAGGTGTTCAACTGACACTAGGGCTATGGACTATCAAAGTATACAAAATCGACCCCCAGAGACTGTGTTGACATGCCTGAATTATGGGAATCATTACTGAAACAACGACTCAGGCCCCACTTTTGTCCTTATTTAAAAGCATAATGTTTATGAATGTTACTAGCCATATCAAGTTGACTTAAGTGTGTGAAAGATGCGTAGCCCACGAGAACCAGTCACTTTAAATGCAACATTTTAGTTTTATTATCTAAATTATAAGATAATTTATGCATCATGAACATGAAACAAATCTATCAAGAAACACCTTTAGAGAATTCATTAACAAATGCAATTAAAGTGAAATTAAACTAGATGCCTGGCACACCGGAGCGTCCGAGACCTTGTCTTAAATACAGAACACGCATATCTGACATTTTTGTGGGACTAAACAAAGAGACTGTTTCAAAGCATACAAATTCTAATGAGACCATCTTCAATGACAGGAGAGGCACCTTTGGAAGATGAAGGAATTATGGGAACACTATACCATACTACAACACTAAAAACACAACTAAAATATGGCCCTTAAAAGAAGAAACTTGATAATGCCAAACATTGCATTCAAAAATGGCCTTCACCGTCGAGGCCACTCCTCAAATATCGTGTGGTTGAAGATGTGAAGGCAGTCTCGTTGGACCAATAGCTTGCACAGGGGCCTCCACTCTCCCATTCATATATGCACTGCAGGTCGGATGTGGCAATGACATTCTATAGAGTCCTATTTGGGTCATTGCAAATTTAGTTTTGTCACATTGATTTACGGTATGCTTTGCAACTATTTGTTTATGCTTGAATTTCTGTTCATTGTGCTCACCATGGTTTGCTGACCTACATATAGTAACTCTTCTTCAATGACAGACATTCTGCAAAGGACTCACGAAAAAGGTCTCCTTACAAGATATCATATACTGAGCTAATTACTGTCCACGGTGTTAACAAGCCATTATGTGTAAGCACTGAATGAAAGGATTTGGTTGTTATCAGTCATTCAGCGTAATTAAGTCTGCTTTTGAGGACTCCTAATTATCATCCTTCCCTCTCCCATGACACCCCCACCAACCCACCGGCTGAATGACTGACAGCATCTAAGGTCACACCTCGGTGCCTCCAAAATTTGCCTTCAGTTGAAATATTGCCTTTCCACTGCATTGTTTGATCCAGCATGTAGTCTTTTATTCATAGGCTTTCAAAAATGCAAGAGCAATACCACAGGAATGCACACAGAATCTTAATACCACTCCCCCATCTGCAGGAGAACAGAGTGGAGCTTTGAAATCCAGCCAAGGTCATTGCCGAAAACAACAGGGACCTGCGGATTTGTCGGTATGTCAGGCAAGAATTAGCAGATTGCAAAAGGCAATTACCGGGAGGTCGCAAACCTCGGTGCACATGCTAAGCCAACACAACCTGATCAGGATTATGATGTCCTAATTTCCATATATCTGCTATAACCCCAACAGGAGGTGTGCCTGACGGATTGTAATCACTGGGAATATTTGACGATTAACAAACCTGCCAGGTCACAATGTCTAGCTCGCAGCTAAAACCTTCCGGTGCGATTCTACATTTTGTTTATGATCAGCCATGACCTTGGTTTAGAAAATGATGTGAAGAGGTTAGAAACACTGAATGGGATGTCCCACTTTGTGACAGCTATGCACCAGGGGTTTTCATTTATAAAGTCATCCAGTCATCTCAGATAGGTTCCCCTTGCAAAGGTATGAAACATAAGCCCTTCGAAAAAACCTTTCTCACACCAGAGCACCTGTTAGGGCCCTGATCAATCATCATTATGGCACACCTCTCCCTGACATTGGCAGGTGCTGTCAACCTTGCATGGTGGAGGGGATGCTTGTTATTGAGCAGACATGGACCAGGAGAACAGTGTATCCAAGGCTTACCGCTGCCATTGTCCTTCAGGAAGACATGACTGGGCACTTTGCAAAAGAATGAGAAAGAGTGGGTGGTTGCCAGGTTGGCACTGGGCAAGATGGATGTGGTACACTGAGGCACATCCACACTGGCAGAGTGGGCACAATACTGCTGCCGCAGCAGGCAGCCCACTAACAATCAAGCACAGAGAAACACATGCACACACAGACACAAACAAACCCACCTTCATGCATACATGCTGGCACTGGCAAATATGAGCATAAATACGTGTGCACTCCATTTATTACCGTCATCTATGATATATGTATGACTATTGTATAGTATAATAGAGATGAGCCATTTTTTCTGACCAGATCTGATCTCTAGTTTGTAGATAATGTTTCATTATATAACATACAAGTTAAGGTAACATTATATGGTCTGGCAAAACTCTGGGGTAAGCAGACACTAGACTACAAGAAATGTTCCATAACATTCCATTGGGAGAAAAGAAACCAATTCATACCCATTTATCAACGAGGGTACAATATGAGGAATGTCAAAGAAGATATAATAGATGACACATTTCAATAGAATGCTGCGCTGCCAAATGGAAAATTAATTGAGCCGTACCTCTAACTGTGGACAAATGATCTTCCTTGGTGCCAAGATGATGACAGCATTCCCTGAGTCCTTGCTCTGACTGCTCAAATCTCTCAAATGTAGCTTTTGAACATGGCCCATCTGGACTGGGGGGAAATTAAGGCATGGTGCTTCAACTCTCTTTCTTCTTCTTTCCAGGTTCAGTGTGTTAATTTCATTCTGGGCATTAGTTGGGTGAACATCTCCAAAGAGATGTTTCCTTGGGTTGCTGGGTTTTATGAACCTGGAACTGTGGGCTGATACGATAACAAAGTGAACAGCATCCAACATGAACAGCAGGATTTTTAGTAGCTTCTAGAATTGTCCTAACCCCAGGATTGAGTGAGGTCATCGACCTCCACACTACAGTATACCGGGGAAAAAAAGGATGTTTAAAAGACAGCAAAAAATGCAAACGAGGTATCTCACCCATGAGAGTTTAAGGAAAGCAAGTCAGCTCCTGCCTGGATTGCTATGACAAGGAGCATAGCAACCCCTACGACGTGGAAGATATAATCAACATTCATGCCATGTTTGCATAGTTAGAGGTTAGCTATGCACCAGTTTCAAAAATTGTACAGAATGTACAGTCCGCTTTATGAGATTAAAACTGGAATAAAACAACTATGTATGTAAGTATGTATGTATGCATGTATGTATGTATGTATGTATGTATGTATGTATGTATGTATGTATGTATGTATGTATGTATGTATGTATGTATGTCTGCATGTATGTATGTATGTATGTATGTATGTATGTATGTATGTATGTATGTATGTATGTATGTATGTATGTATGTATGTCTGCATGTATGTCTGCATGTATGTATGTATGCATGTATGTATGTATGTATGTATGTATGTATGTATGTATGTATGTATGTAAGTTTTAGCATATTCGATTTTGTGACCTCAACAAACTCAACAGAGTAGGACATAGAACCAGTGGACAACATGAAGGATGGTGGGTGACACAGAAAGAGAAATATGGCCGTAATGATATGGACTTTTGAACAATAAATAGTGTTCGGAGTCTGGGAGGAGACAGATGCATTAGTTTAATCCACTTCCATAATGGCAGAGAGGCTGGCAGTGCCAAGTGTCTGGTTTATTGTAAGGGTTTTGAGGTTGTATGCGAGAATCATTATGGGAACTGGTACTGTTTAGAACCAGGTTGGTTTGATCAGTTGAGACAAGACTAAATATTATTTTAGACAAAAATACAGCAATTGACCAATTGACTAGTTATTTCAACAGACTGCTCTGTGGACTGCGACATTGCACCATAGTGATGGCAGACTGAAAGAGACTTGTCATGTCATTACTCTTCACATTGTCAATCAAGTTTGCCTCTGACATAACCAATGTTGGAGAAGAAAGGATGTCCTTGGGATAGCATTTTGACTGATGAGGAGGGTTGGGAGAAAGTATAAATGTCTCTGGCAGTCAAATTGCTGCAGAAATGATAAATCAACAACGATAGAAACTTGGTGGACCAGTGATGGACAGCCTACCATGCCAAAAGAGCTGGACACTCATGACAAATATAGATCTATCAAAACAAGGTAAACATTATAGCTTTACAATTCAGTGGTATTGTGATATTTTTCCAAACAGATTATGTTAATGATATTCATTGAAGTTCATGTCCTAACTTGTCAATTGTCAACACAATCTACACTTGGAAAAAGCTTGTCTGCAGAGCTTGTTGGCTACTTGTGGTCTCTAAGGGGAATGTGTTGTGGGACTGAAGCCTGGAGCGATGCACTTACACAAACATAAAATACACACATTAATTTTACACTGGCCCTGGGGGTCCAACATAACACATGAATACATTGGGAGACATTTTTTTGCCCTTCTCCTGCTCCGAGCTAACAGGAAGGCAGTTGGGCACTCGTACCCAAATTGTGTATGATTCAGGCAGGAGACTCAGTTGTATGTAATAAACACTTTATTGATGATTCAAACACATTCATCTTTGCATATATGGTTCTGCTTGCACCGGCTCTCTGTCGAACCCAACAGAGACACTCTCTCGACATCAGTGACTGGGAGATATGACGGTGGTGCTGACTAGCTCCGCCTGATTCTTGGTCAATACATGCACGTTTGGTGACAAAAATGAAAAACAGCTACAAGACGAGAGCATGCCGAGTTGTAGATCTATGAAGGGTTGTCACATTTGTTTTTGGTTTTCAAAATTGCTTGGTAAATTGCCTCCAGATCGGAGCGGTCATTACTATATGGTAAAACAGTATGGGGCCTCGTATACATGTGACCATGACAGAGCGCATCACACTCTTTGATGGCAAGTGTAGCAATTACACTGCCAGAGCAGGAGAAAATGTGTCAGGGTTCAGCATGAACATAGTGACACATAGCAACAGCGAGATAGAGATGAAATGTCGTTGACGAGTTGGGGTTTCAAGACAACTGAGAAATGTGTAAAATTGCATGTGTAAAAACAGCAATACTGGACAGAGGGTGTATTTACGTGGTGTGAAAAATCCACAGTCTTTGACATTCAGTTTCAATCTGTGCATCAGCATGTTGCACATACAACCCACAAATGGATATATAAAGTCATCACACCATAATAACTCTCTCACAGTATAATACTCTGAGATGGAACTAAACTGTGCAACCAGTTATTCACAACAACATTATCAGTTGGCAAATTGTGCATTTGTGTATTTGCCCCTCCCTGTTCAGCACTAAATCTTTGTCCCACCTGTCTCGATCCTTCTCTTTGCCCTGGTGATATAGTCACTTTCCTACCCATTAGTCTCCACAAACCTTCCTTTGCCCTGTCAGCATGCTTCCCGTCCCACTTACAGAACCTCCACTGCAGAGCCGAGGACCAAACTATCTGTTCTGATTCAGCAATTAATGTGTTCCGCACCACTACCCTGTGACAATGACCCCCAATCTCCAGAGACTCCCTCTGCTCCTCTGGCTTCCCCTCTCTATCTGTCTGGAGTGGACATCAGATGGGCCTGCTGTTGGAGCCATGCCAGCTTCGGAGAGAGATATCAAATGTTTTAGGGTCCAGGGGATACTGACCAGGAAGTCAGTATTTCTTCAGAAGAAAGGACAAACTTATGGAAGAGGAGAACTAGTTCCCACAGCAATTCAATTCTTAGATGTCATCCAGTCCAGTTCTATGTTTTGTAGAAATGATTTAAATATCACTATGTTTATTGGATGAATTCTTGCTACCAATATAGAAAGGCTGTGAGGGAAATAGTCTTTGCTGTTTTAATTCATGTTATTAATGTTATTGTTAACTAAATACTTGTTAAAATTAAAGCTCACCAGACCTCAACCCATGTCTTTAGCTCAAATTTATGCACAGGTTGTAATTCATCATAATTTGAGAACGCGGATGACACTTGGGATGATAACTAACATGGTCCTGGATATTTTCGAAGGTTATGGGAAATTGTTTACAGAGGCAAAATATCTTTAGTCTCTAGTGAACTGACAATAACTTGAAATTGCATCTTTGTTTGGCAGACTTAACAGAAGGCAGATTAATGCATCATACCAGTTTGGCAATAGCCACCCTACCTAATAAAAACAATGAGATTAAGGAACATGAGTGTGTATATGTGTATGTGTGTGTTGGTGCATATTCTATTGTATGAAGGCATACAAAATACATGGCAAAGAATTAATTAGGACCTCTTTCCTTCTTAGAAGTTCAGAAAGGTGAAAAGAATGTAATTAGTCCTATGTCACTTTGCTTTGAGTGAAGGTTTTACAACAGATGGGACTTTCTGGACAACTTTGAACAGAGATAAGTCAATGTTTTGCTTCACTTGTTCTGAAATGGTTTCAACTGGCAGCAACTAAGCAGACCCATCTGTTAGCACGTGACTAATCTTCACTATTCTCACAACAAGTTGTATAACAATGCAAAATAGCTACCGCTTCAGTGGACTGCACATGCTTTTCATTTCTGAAAATCGTTTCAGAAAAATGCTTCTCATTCTTCTCTCAAAAGTTGTTATTTTACCATTGTGTGTTGATGTCTGGAGCTGCACATTTCTGCACCATACTGAGAATATCCACCCCCTGCTCTCTCTGAGGTTTTGTAGCATCCATTCACATTGCTCATTAGACTCATTCTCTTTTGTTTACCACCCAACACTGTAGAAAATTGCAACAATTGAAAACTGTCATATAGAGAAAATTCTCTTTATAATTCCAGTTATTTTCAGCAATTACAAACACGTCTGCAATGTCAGTTTCTGTTAAACATGACTAGAAAACAATATCATTTGCTTCAATAGATAAGCATGCAAAGAATGATTTGTTCCAGCTCCAACGATTTGTTCTCTCACCCAGTTTTGTTGAACACTTGTCTTACATCAGTGAAGACAATCACAAATGTGTGTCAGAAAGACAAAGGAGCTTGAAATTACAGTAAGTGACGTTTTATTCATTAAGGGAACACACTTTTCAGGGAAAGGTGTGTCCTAAACAGATAATCAACAGTACAATCACCCTGCTTCTATTTTCTGTGATTTGAACACCTTAGTCTTTAACTCCTATCAATGGACAGTGCTTGCATTGTGTTTCACACACATATCCCTTGCTTATAGTATAGACTATTTGCTTTGTGTGGCATTCAAGTAGATGACATGCCTTTTGGTTGCATGGTAGTGTCTACTTTTCAAGCCAACATTGATTTGGGGTAAGTGGCACAGCCTTCTCTGTGTGCATCCAACATAAAATGAACCTGTCTGTCCTAAATTGACTCGACAGAGGGCATGCTAAATTGAGGAGATGGCAGTGAAATGCTGATTTGTTGGGAAATTATGTTCTCCCAGTAGAACCTACTATGCTAATATAGGTTCCAGGCCATCAGGGTTCACTGATGCATACAAGACCCTGAGACTTCTATTCCCAGGACTGACAACAGGGAAGCTCAGTTGGATCATGAAGACAGGACCTTGGCACTTAAGGGGAATAACTCGTGGACAAAATGAATCCAAAAATGGAGCATAAAGGACATTAACAGTGTGATTATAGCTTTTGTGACTGTCCAGTGTAATTTCATTTGTCAAAGTGGTGGAGGAAGTGGAATTCTGACTGAGCAGAGTAACATTTTCTGAAGCACTCTACAACTTCTGTAGTTCCGCATATGACTCATCACATGTATTATATTCCACTCACTGATGGCACAGTGAACATTGTTTTCTCATATTCACATTCTTTTGCATTGATGAGTTGTATTGAGGAGTTTATATCTTTATGCCTGTGTATGACATACAGTATAAGTGATTGGGTCGAGCCAAAAGAATGTTGTTCAATTAATTTAACAATGCGGAAGTATTGCGCAAAATAATATGTTTGATAGGAGGACTTCATTGTAAGCAGAATATGGGAAATCACTCACCTGCAGTCAGAAATCCTGTAGAAGTCCATCAATCTTTGTGGAAAGTTTCTTTGCTGAATGAACAAGACAGCTGACCTTGGTTTCTCACTGTGTTCAGTCGTACTCTTAAGTTTGTTTGTTGATTTAATGGTTATGTGTATGTAAGAGCTTAGGAGAGAGAAAAAAAGGTGAGACGGCAATTGCTTTTTACTGGCATCCTTTGGGATTCTCCACAGCCATGCCATTCAATGGCAAGGGATTCTAAAACCTGATACGATTTTCTGTGTGTTCTTCCATAATGTATAGTTCTGCTTAGAATCTGTCCATGTTGAGCATGTATTGTTTGTAAATTGGAGCTCAGGGGATTCCACAAGATGGATATCTGCAGAATTCATGATCAGGCGTTCACAGGCCATTCTGCAATGGCTGTTCAGGTACCCCGTGGGATCCATCCAGTGCAAAGCATTATCTACGAAGTTCATTGATCGAGCAACTTTATAATGAGAAGGGTCTTCACTGGTGTTGCTCAGAAACCCCTTGAGAATTGAGGATAAGTGTATAGGCTGAGTGGAGTGTTGCCATGCCACCGTAGCATACATCACATCCGTCCAAACAGTGTATCTGCTATCCATTCCATGTGCAAATGCGTGAATAGCAAGGTGGCTGCCTTCCAACAACGCTAATGATACTATTAGTGCACCGCTAATGTATTCAAAGCCATAAAGAACTCATTGGTGGGTTGAGCATGAACATGCTCCCATGCTGACCACGTTTCTCTCTTTCCCGGCCCCCTTTCTGCCAAACCCAGGATCCGTTTTCGCTTCCTCTCGTTCCTAAGGTTGCTAGAGAGAACCAAGCTGTGAACCTGCCCAGAAGATGATACTAACACACCCAAACAAAATGTGATTGATTTCCTTCCTTCAATACTGTACCTACAATAACATGAGTTCTCCGACCCCCAGAATCAGCTGGCATAGCACGTCACTTAAAAGATGAATGCGCACGATACAGTATATTGTTGTACTTTTTCGAAACAATGATTGAAATTGCATGTCTGTGTTTTCAACTTCAAACTATGCATTTCCAAGTCAGATGTAGGCTCACTGTGTGCTGGGTATTGGTTGGCCTCTGTCTTGGATGTGGGGCTGAAGGCTGTAGTAAGGGAGCCTTGTAGTTAATGGGCCACAAATGACATTAGCATTGCAGAATTGAGGAAATGGATTCTAGCAGGGGCTTGACCTGTGTGAGCCATGCAATCAAATTGTGCACAAGCAGAGGAGGAGGAGAGCACAAATTAGCTTTTCCATTCTGACATTTCTGAAAAAGGAAATGTTGCAGCTGAATGTCCCATTCATGAGAAATTATTTGTTTGCTTTTCATGTCCAACTATTAGAATAGGCAGACATGTAAATGTATATACATGGTTTGTGTACATGAAAACTGATGTAAAGGGGAACTTTCATTTAGCATATTGGTTTGAACACATCTTCGTATGAAAACAGCAACTTCTCATTTTCAACACATGGGTTGAGGTAACAGCACAATAATAACATGTTTGTTTGATGATCCATAAAGACAGAACATAGCGTGAAGGTGATGTGTATGTCAATTCCTTTTGTGATGAATATTTGATTATAAATGCAGTTCTTTTTTTTCTCTCATTTCAAGCAAGCTAGCTGGCTTGGAGGAAAACTGAACGATTGTTCCACTTGGCTTTTGTTTATTTCATGCTTCCCTTGATTTCTAATTCCACACCTGCAGAGTGACTGCACACGCAAACACTCACTTAGTACCACTGCCTCTGACAATAATACATACAGACACTACATAGACAAAATGCTTTAGGCAAAACAAAGGTCTTAATGCATAGTGTTATAAGTTGTAAATGACCATTAAGGTCTTCCAGGACACATTAATGGACTTTGGCATTACATGAACATGTGGAGCCACTGGTGTGTTTATTAGAAACCTGTTCTCACCACTAAACGGCGTAAAAAAAGAAAAAAAAGAAGCCATTGTACAAGGTGTAGTGTGATTACCATAAACACGAAAGTATCCATAATATCCTTTCCACTAAGCTTTTGCAACCTTGGAAGCTCAAACCAATGGCTGGAAACGTGGTGTTTTACAGTGTGAGATGCTTACAAGATCATCTGTTTCTCAAGCTTAAGCTTCTCTCTGAGCTTCACTATCCCTGTTCGTCTAATGTTTAGCCACATTCCTCTTATCTAACTCCTCTTTGTCCACTGGGAGAATTACAGTACAAGGGTTAAGCTATTCACTGTCACAGCTGTCTATCCCAGTTAAACATCAAAATCTCAGGACACACTGGCATTTAGGCAGACGTTGACATTCTGAGCCTTTCATATAGTGCAGAAATTGGAAAACGGATATTGTGCTTTACTTTGCTTGACTCTCTCATGGGATTTTACAATGAGTTGTGGTTTTTGGGTTTCTCAAAGTCTGCAGGTGAGATATTCCTGCCTTCTTGTTTTGATATAACACAGTTGTCTCTTCCTGCAAGTGACAGACAACAATGTCTTCAGAGAGCGATGGGAGGAAAAGAAGACGTTATTAGAAGATGTGGTTGCCTGATGCTTCTCATTACAGGAGACTAAAGTTTGAGATGTTCCCACAGAAGCAGTAAAAGACTCACCCAGATCTCAAACTCCACTACATGCAGGCAGAATGAAGCCTCTTTCATTTAAATTGATTCATATACCACCTAAGAATACATATCATAGAGGATGATAATACATGTCATTAGGTCTGTGTTTTGTGAAATGTAGCATGACCATAGATGATCTTGCTCGTAGATGGTTAGATGCAATGGTCTATGAATGTATTACATACATTTGTGCGTATCATCTGTATCGGTTTTAGATTTAGGCTGTCTTTAGATGTCTTGCATTTCAACTTTGACCATTCACAGTAAGTGACAAACGATAAGCAACCAATGATTTGTTCTAGTTTCGGTGATACTATGGTGCCTCCAACCATATCCTCGCATGGAACCACTGATCAGAGGAGGAATGCAGTGGTCTGGCACGTTGTCAAAAATACCTTTATATCAACAAAACAATAACGTTTCACTGAAATGTGTTGATCATAGAATAAATAAAGAAAACATTCTTAATAATGTTGAAGGCAGACGGGATGTCAATGCTTACTGAAGTGCTGTTCTGTATTCTCATTTCTCCCCATCCATAATTTGTTGACTGTATTCCCATGAATATTTAAATGTTTGCTTTATTCATAATATCTTTGCTGTTACCTAAAACAACAAACCATGATTTCCCAGTAGAATAATGAGCCCTGGTGCCATGGTCACCAAGATTGATTGGATCTGTATAATTCTTCATGGTTTATTAATTGATTATTTACAACCTGTAATCTAAAGTAGTTATTTATCAAGTTTAGCTTTGATGTTGTATTGTGTCTGGAGAAATGGAAGTTCAATCAGTGTGCTTTCACAGTATTGTCAGCAACAAATCGTTAGAATCAGTGACACCTGAGCTGCAAATCTGTCAGTCATATCCAAGATTCCCTTGAAGAGTAACACACATTATCATTAATCCTCATTAAGTATTTTGTATTTTTGTTATTGTTTTGGATTGAAACAACAACAGATTGAAGAGATGTAGTGGCTGCACAGACAGATGGGCACATTTCCTATTATTCGTCTCTGACAAAAACAACTGGTTAAATAGTGGCTTGTGGAAATACATCCTGGAGGTAAAACCATGTAAGGTGGCATCACCAAGATCAGTGGGAGGTTCCTATCCTGTCTCCCATCTACTCAGTCACCAGCTCACTCACCACGTAATGCAGAAGGAACTTCCAACACAATCCAACGAGATCTGACGTGACTTCACCTCACAGAGCATGCAGTAATTACAATTCCATTCACTTTCAATTTGTCCTGTTACAAATCAATGGCTTTCCTTCTTGGTACACACATTTGTTTTCGGGGCACTAACAAGCTATGACAAGTTACCTGGAACCAAGTGATGACAATAGAGGATGTAGAAATTGTTTCAAATTACACACAATGCAAAATATTATTGAAATGAACATGGTATTCCTCTGTATAAGAGTATTTGGAGAGTTGTGTTTTAGTTTAATCTGTTACTACCTTGCCGTCTGTGTTGCTTTAAAAATCATGAAGCAAAGCTAAAACCTCTCCTTTGTTCTTCAATCAAACATCTTATCTGCAAATCCCTCTCTCTTTCTCACTGTTGTTCTCACATTTCCTCTCTGGATTTTCACCAATCACTGAGTCTCAGGATTTCATTTCAAACCCTTTAGTGATGGAGGTCAGCCCAGCCTCAGTGTTAAAATCAATTTGCCAACCACTCCTTTCCATTGCCCAACATATAGTGCCCTCAGTGACCCAGCAAAATGGAACCTCTGGCATGTGAGATGTAGCACTTGAATGACAGCTAAACAAGTTCCTTTCTCCAATGTCAAGACAGACAAAGAAACAGTTTTTACTGTTATGTATGTGTGCAACCAGAAAAAGCCTTGGGAAAACAAGCTGGTGTGTTCAGCAACAGCATTTGCAAGATCATCCAGCTAGTGCCATCTCTATTTCATCATGAGCCTGCAAATCATTGCCATATTTCACAAGAGCACTTCCAAGAGTTAGATGTTGTGCTAACATGAATCACTCCAGTTCTGTCTAGGGAAGGGGGAACATTTTCCAACCCTGTGACGTGTAGAGAACAGAATTTTTCTATGAGGTGAAGCTTAATTTGCCCATGGAGACCTAGGTTTTTATGGAGACCGCTGTGACTGATAGGCTGTGTCACAGGCAAAGGGCATGAGGATAAGTGAAGTTGCCTTGTAGTGTAATGGAGGTTATAAAATGTAAAAGAGCTCAGTGATGCCTTTAGCACTGTCCATAAAGTAATACTCCACTACAATTGTCCATGGTGATGAAGTGTTGGGTCTGCCCCACCTTCTAAAAACACTGTGTGTCCTAGACTGATCATTGACTCAGTACAGACATTCATTTTTTGGTGGGAGAATATATTTGATGGGGTAATTTTGCACCGTTCTAATTGTTCAGCATTTTGAAGACGATTACACAGTTTACCTTTTGTTTCATACCTTTTCCATGCAATATTTCCCATGCTGTTTGCTTGATGAGACATTTGTGCAAACACACATTTGTTTAACTTGACTTTTTTTAACACGTTCCACTGTCCAACCATGACCACCCTTTTAATTCAGTGTTTTGAATCTCGACCACACATGGTGTTGTGTTGATAAAAATGGGCTGACTCCATTAAAGCATTGTTTATCATCATTAACAGAGTGGTCACAGGGAATGTCATCCTAATGAGAATAAATGGGCTGTAGGGAGGGCACAATGCTGGTCAGCACACGAACACCTCAGTTCCTCTCCTCCAATGTTCGCACTCCATCTCAGTCAACTCTTGTCTTCCCCATGAGGTTATCCCCAAGGCCATGTGACCCAAGTCAGTTACTAATTTTACAGGGCAAAGCTACCGAGGATGCGTGCATGGTCCTGAAGTGTGAATTTGTCGTTGTATTCTGAAGGAAAGCTAATACTGGAAATGTTGCCCCAAATAGTTGTCACAATTGCACTTGATTTGCAAACCCTCTCAATGTTCCTTGTTGTAGCAGTGTATTTATTTATTTTTTCTACCGTCAGCTGTCGCCCCAGTTCCTGTAGTTCTCTTCCGTATGTATCTCCTATCACAGGTAGTCAGCCTACTGTGCTGGTGCTGCTGTCGGGCCCTCTGGGAAATGTCGTGAATGACCTGGTCTGTGAAGACACTCTGACACTGAGGCTGTGGAGCATGAAGGGGCTGAGGGTTATTCCAAGTGCGGGCGTCCCTCTCCAACATTCCTCTGTCCTCTCTAAGCTGCCTGCAGTGTATCAAATGGAAGAGTGGGCAACACAAATAATAAGAGATCAAGCAATGTAGAATCAGTCGGAATCATTCATGCTGTTGTCTGGCGATTCCTTGCAGTGTGATACTGGAAATGTGAGTGGTCACTGCAATAAATTGGAATCAATACATATCTTTGAATTAATATTGTGACTCATACCACTCTTGTACTTTTTATATGAAAACTGTAGGTGGTTGTCACTGAGTCACATCATTTGTGAAAAATCTTTCATTTCAAAAAAATAATTTACTGATTCCCTGCAATAAACAAAGCTGTAAAGGAGCATGATTCTAGAGTAGTTAACCTAGTGGTGATGAGGTGAGGCACTTTGGATCCCTCCATCTGTAAATTTCATTCCTTGGCAGTGAGAACAACTAACCTTTGTTCCTGGCTGTCTCCACTATGATTAATTAACAGTTAGGACATTACACCTCTTGCTGTAATGGCAATCCTGTAAAGCCTGACAACTAAGAAACCAATAATTTGACTGGATGTTGTAATAATTACTTCAGGCATTAACACATGGCATTGAAAACAGATTATTACAGGTGTAGAATGTGTGTTTGTAGTGTTTGTAGTGTGTACTGTAATTGTATTTACAATATGCTTACAAATCTGAATTGCTCAACATCAAAGTTGAATGGTCCCCACAGAAAATGACTATGAATATGTGTTTTACACGGAAATTAATTATGATTTCAAATCATCAGGGACTTTGGAAATCCTATATATATAACAATGAAATAATCAAGTCTTGTGGTAACATTTGTGTGATAACATTTGTGTTTGAATTAAATTAGGTTTTGTCTCTAAAGATGTTTCTCCACACCACAACTGGGTTCATTATTAGTGGCGGGGTACTATTGGGTCTAGGGAGATTTTTAGTTTGAATAAAAACATTTTAATTTATATGTTTTGTTCTGTCTTCATGAAGTGTTAAAACATACTTAACCAGTGTAGAAATAACAAACAGATCATTTTGGTGATCAATATTTTTTTCCTGAAACAGTCTTGTCTGAGTCACGTACATGCAAACAGAAAACCTCCCTGCTGTATAGTCCATCTTCTTGTTTTCCCTCAATAGGCCACAACAGACAAAATCAAAGAAACTGTACTCTCTAGCCATTCTTCCTGGAAATGTTTTTTGTGTTTTTTCACCTCAGCCTTTGTTCTCCCAACCTATCATGATCATGTGAGGTTTATGTACAGTAGTTCAGCAATTGCCTAGAATGTAAAACCATCTGTGGAGAGCAAATCCCATATTTTTTCCCTAAATGGGTTTTACTTTTAGATGGCTTCTATGATAAATCATAACTGTTGTATAGGGGGAATCCGGCCACCGGCTAAAGAGGAAAAAACAAGGAATTTTTCAGGTGCAATGGCTTGTGAAGCAGTGATCTCATTAGGTCCATTCATAGAATACCATGTGTTTCAGTGTGAGTGATATGAAAACAGACATATTGAAATACCAGAAGGAAAATGTCACAAACAGAACTGAAGTGTTAAACAGAAGCCCTTTATTGTATTTCTATTTTTAGTTGTCACTGCTTGTCTGGCATGCATGCGTGCCGTGTTGTAATTTAAAGTGTAATTACAGGATTTAAAATGCATAATGCAAAAGCATCTAGTTTGGAGTTACAATTACATCACAAAGCGAGTGCGATCTTTTATAGCTGCAGTGACAACATACACAGACACACAGCCACAACCCCACTGAAAGGGTTTCACCGATGGCCTTAAATTATTCAAGAAATGAAATAGTCATGAAGCTTAGACTTTAAAATGTATTTCTGGATGTCTCTATTTAGCAACTTCCTGTTGCAGGGTTTCTTTGTGATCTTCTGCTTTCTGGAATGTAGCCAACTCCATTGGGTAAATGTTCTTAATTTGCTATTTTGAATAAAATTTGCTATAAGAATCATATACAAGAAAGTACTGATTAATCTGAAAGTCCTTCAAACCAAGGCTGCACAAGCTCTGACAGTGACCACCCTCTTAATTGTCAACAGTACAGTACGCACAAATGATAAAACCTGAGAACAATGTGTCCATGATCACAATCATACACATCCCAGTGTCTCTCATTAAGGGTATTTTTGCTGTTTAATGGGCATGCATTCGTCTTGAGTAGCCTGATAGGGTCTAATGAGGATGGGATGTTAATTAATAAACAGCGCCTGGTGGTACATGTGTGGACAATTAATAGTGCTTAACGAGGTGGAAGATGAATGACCAGATGTCTAGAGATGGACCTGTGTTTAAGAGGGCCGGGTGGTGAGGCTGTTCTGGTCCCTCCTCATTGATTTTGTTTTGAAAAGATTTCTGTCCTAAGGGTTCTGAGGAAGATCCACTCTAAGATAGTGGGGACGAGTTACTTTTAGTCACTGGATTACAGATGGACAGAATATTTTAGTCAAAGTTAACACTCTGGTTTTAGGGTTTGGGATGTGAGATTTTAAGCCTAGTTTTATGAATCTGTGTTATCACATTAATTATTCCAATACTCTTTTCCAGTGTCTGACAGTGCTCATAAAAATAAAAAAAACCTCCACAATTTGATGTCCTCTAAAAGTAATGAATTGTTTGTGCTTCTTGTTGAAAGCTGTAAAAAAAAGAATAGTTTACTTCTGCACTGAGAGAGTTGAGAGGTCATTCATATTCCAAAAGGGAGTGTGGGTAAAATGTTTGACAAAAAGGGCCCTCATTCTCAGGTTGGTGATTCAGCATTGGGCTTGTCACTATCAGTTAAGATGACAGAATAATATTGATGGGCCTTGTCCTTGTCGAGGCTGATACCGTACCCAGGCTCAGGTCTGCTCTGTCCCCAGGGCTCCCCCTGAGCTGTACAGAGGAGGGAAAGTGACAGACAGGCGCTTCAGGTGTATAATCCCCGCACACAAGAACACTGGGATCAGCAATGAGAATCTGATGTGGAAAATATGACTGTTTTGTTCAAGCAATCATTGGCAAGCAAAACTGTTTTTAAATTATTGACCAAATGCCCGTGCCTGACATGGTGCAAGTACAGTGCATTGTGTTCTGGGCTGTTTTGCTGGTATGATAAACAGTTCTATGTTACTGCTTCAAAAACATACAGTATGGTAATTTTGCGTCAACTCAACATAGCAGATATCGAAGAGGGAAGGCAAGTACACTAGACAAGTGCAACTAATACAGGCAATACTCGTTGCCACATTGTGCTGACATTACATTCATGAATGTTATGCCTTTTGATCGAAGAGTGCTTCTAATACTGTCGTATCTAGAAGATAAACTGCTGTGTGACCCCTGCAGTACAGGAGTGACTATGCTCGCCATCACAATCAAGCAGTTTCTCACATTCAGTATGGATTGGTCAACCCTGTCAACTGGATAAATGACAAACTAAACAATGGCCATTTCACATCTGGCCATTTTGGAACTCCATGTGCTCTGCAGGAAGAACAATATTGTACATTTGGCAACCATGTGCGCAAGAGGAACCAATATGTCTTCAAATAAGCTCCACTCACATAGCCATTAGACCACCATTCCTCCTTCTATTGAAGCCTCTAATGACCTCCTGCTTGGGACAGGTGCTCCACAAATTGCTTCCTCTAAACGATTAACGAGCTGAGATTTATCTGGGGGTTGGCGTGTGCAGGTGTGTGTGTGTGTGTGGTGTGTGTTTGTGTGTGTAAGTTAGGTGAAATGCAGGAGACAAGTGCAGATGGGCATTTGCTTGGCACAGTCTGGTGTCGCCAGCCTGCCAACCAACCCTTTACATTCCAAACAAGTCTCAGTTAGTCTGATTCCTTGATGTGGACATCAACAGATAATTAGGTACAATAATTAAGGGTTGATGCTGTGAGGGGCGTCCACAAATACACATTTTAGTACAATAATGTTTGCTTGGTCCTCAATTAACATGAAAATACATTAATGTGATGTTACATTATCTTTCTCTCATGAAATAGCTCTACACTGCTACTAGCAAAGATCTGCATGACTGCTTTGGGAGAAGCTACTACCTTCTTATTTGTCATTGTCAAATCAGGTGTGCGAGAGATTCACGGGTGAATTGACCTTTCATTGTTAACATGCAAATTCAGCTGAAGAACATGTTTCTATAGATCAACGTTGATGGAGTACTGTGCAAACTCAACATGCTGTACCTGTTCACACAAGATAGATTAAGCAACTGTCTTGAAAAAGAAGAGGAAGAGCTTCTTACCTTTTACAGTTGATGCTGTATAGCTTTGTACATGGCAGAGATACGGGCTCAGATGAACCAGAGCCACTAAAAAGCCCTACCATGTGTTTGAGGACTGAGAATAAACCACCTGTTAATTTGACATTTTGCGTATAGCATGTGCACAGAATCTGTAGAGCTAATGATGTAGTCAACTGAAAACAAACCACCACCTATTAATTACTAGAGTTTATGCATGATGGACTACCGACGGTATGAAGTGTCTGTTGTTTGCAGAACTAATAATGTAGAGGTCCCTGGTCATCTGAGAAATGTTATGCGAGCAGGTATTCCACCTAAGGTCCCTCTCATGTTTTATACATCAGTGCTTGAAACGGACAACTTAAAATGGTCATGTAAGACTAAGGACATCAAAGAGAACGTGAATGTCAGACTTCATTGAACCAATAAACGCATTCACTTTCGCCCAAAGAAAATGTCACATTTCCTCTGAGTGTGACTGCTCTTGGAAAAAATGGCAGCAGGATTTCCAGGGGCAAAAATTAAAGGGCACATAAAGGCTACTTTCCTGTTTGTGGCTTAATGTCAGTGGTTCAGTATCAATGTGATTAGGCATACAGTACTTTATCATTTTAAGTTATGTTAATTCCTATTTTTATATGTCTAATATGAATTGAGGGTACATAGTCAAATTATGGAGAGCTTAAGAACCGAACAAGTATTCACTTAATATGTTATTACCTTTCTAATTGAAGTGTTTGTCTTAATTAATTGGTTGAGTATTAGGGAGAGCATGCACTTGATAGAGGTGCATGCCAGTGTTGTGGAAGAGGGAGTTTGTTCAACAGGCCAGAACAAATAGAAAAATAGACGGCTACTTGGATGGCTTCTTAAATAAATGTTACACACACAATATACTAATACATTCAATTACCAATTACATGTATGTGTATATGTTTGTGAGTGAAATATGATACAAAAGGAGAAATGAAAGTGGCCAAACTATTATCCTCCTGATTAGATGCCATCTGTAATGAAATGATGAGTGTTGGATTAAATGACAGATTTTGGCTTGATGGTACAATATTTGTATGTTAAGATAGTACCCCTAAGAGAAAAGAATACACAATCCACAAGAAATTGAATCAAAGTCCAACTGTGTTCCAAACAATTGGTAAGGCAAAACGTTTTATGATGGCGGTGTGTAAGCTTTATTAGGTTTATTGGCTAAACAGCTTTTAGATGCTGTGAATTTAACACACAGTACACACATCCATATAGACATCCAGCCTGTTTCTGGATGAGCAAGAAGTTTAAGCTTCATTCAGAACTGTCCAAAATACGGCAGGGAAAGACAAAGTTGCATGATCTGGATAAATGGAGGGAAGCAGTCTTGGAACCTACATCAGAGAGCATTATACCTTGTAGAAAGCTGTTAGTAAGAAATAAAATGGCAGTTGTACCATAGCTTGTCAGCTCCCTAAGATGGGGAGAGCCTTTGTCAGTGAAGAAAAAAGCATAAAAGGGAAAAGGAGGACGAAGAAAGAACAAAAGAATCACAGCCTTTGATGAAATTATGGAGGCAAGCTTTGCTAAAAGCCCAGGCTGCTCTGTGGCTGGTCTATTGTGTGTGCAGAATATGGCACCCATTACCCTGATGCATTTTGCTGCATCATTCTGGAACATCTGTGGTTCTTATGTTTGACACTTTGACCAAAATGGGAGTGAGGTAGTCCAAATAAACAAATTAAACTAAGGTTCATAATAATACTAGAAGGTTTAGAATAGGGCGCGCCACTTTCACGGACAGATGTATGTTGTCTGTGTAAGACACAGTTACCTAGCTAGTTACTTTCATGAATGGGCTGCTCTCTGTGTTGCTTGCAGGTGCATGGGAGATTTGTTCGTAGTGATGGAAGATTGGAGTTTTACCAGGGAGTCTCAGATTACCATGTCAGCCCCATGGACAGACACTTTACTTTGAGGGATGAAAGACACAAAAGGAAGGCTTTTCATCCATTCCATAACCTCATGTCCAGAGCAAGACACATATGTCTGCATACTGCCTTTTGCTGAGGGAAGTCAAAATAAAAAGTGCTATCTCTGCTCAATATGGCTGTAATTATCTTGACCCAGTGTCCTTTAGCACTCCTTATTCCTGTAACCCAGCAACATGGGACCAGTAATGGGCCCAGAATCATTTTCACCTCCACCAGGGCATGCTGAGAATTCAAATTTGGCTCTAATAAAAGAACTTACTATACAGATTGGCTCTAAGATAAGCTTGTGTTCTCAAAGCTTCTCTGTAATATCAAAGGGACAAATTCAGACTGAAAAATAATTATTAGCTGCCTTTTCCGACTACTGCATTTATCTCTCTAAACGTTCATGTTTCGGGATTGAGAATAATCAGCCATGGGACCCTGTAAGTATTGGTGAACATGGAGTGGGAGTAAAGATGGATTTGTACTTAAAGGCAGTTTTGTTTGAACGGAATATGCATCGATTCAGACAGCTTCAGAGGTCTGAGTCAGTAGAACTATGTGTTTGCTGATGCTAGGATTCATCTAATTTCTGCTGCCTTTTATTAGCCTGACTAAGTATGCTTGTGTTTGTACTATTAACTTGGATGAGCTGAAACATTTGCCAAGAGAAATTGAACAAAGTTTCATCAAAGTGTCCATTGGGTACTTTATTTCCTCGAAAAGTAGACTACTGTATGTATGCTGAATTAAAAGTTTTAGAATGATAAACAAATGTACTAGCAAACATTTAATACAACAAAAAAGGAGAACATGAATAAAGGTTGATATAGCAAAGTGGCATAAAATTATCACAGGAAATAACTAACTCTACCCTACTTCCTCTATCTTGCATAGCATACATTTTATTTTTCATTTTGAGATGCCATTTTGAATGAACATGTGGAGTTAATTTTACAACTCAGTGGGCTTGGCGTTCCTCATGTTTTCTTATTAGGAAGCGCAGGGTCCGTGGACTGCTTGCTTATGAAGTTATTTGTTTACTGGACTTAATTTGGTTCATGTAAAATCTAATCTTGCTAGAGGTTAATCAGCCCCTTATCCAAATCCTATTTGCATGGCTGCATTGTTTAGCCAGTTATGTCACTATTGTATCTAGAATACTAGGCGGATACACTGTGAAAGCATACAAAATATGTAATGCGCTACACATATTCCCCCAATAGCATATTAACTAAATGCAATTTCATGTCAAGTAAACACTATTTGTAATGAAACATATTTGAAGTTTTTGTATGGAAAATATCTAAAGTTTCTGAGACAAATTGAGACTGTTCTCATTTAATCTACATACAGTACATATTAAATGTGTGTGCTACGGTACAAAATGCCAAGTACTGTATATGGTGGATGGTTAGGCAGAGGTATATATCCATTTGTTCCATTTCAAAATTGGCCAAGCGCAGCCTCCCATGTTTTTTTGTTCAGCCTAATTAAAACAATTTGAGTCATATCCTTAACCTTGCTTATATCAAAATTGCACACAGACGAGGATGCCATTTCCTAAGCAATGCATTTATATGCATATAGCCACATAGTATAGTATATTGTATATTATGTATACCTCACATATCTTACAGTGGGGAATTGTGGGGGTGCATCTTTAAAAAACTATAAATTTAGTTATGCTACAAAAAATGAGCCATGTATTACTAATGAGGATAGTTACTACTTTGGGATCACACTAATCCATAGTTTATAAAATCTCATGCCCTGAAATGTAATCGTTCGGTTTATTATGAGATAATGAAATAAATGTTTAGAGCTTAAACAAACTCAGTCCCAAACTGTGTACAAAGGATTTTTTTTCAAAACAGGAGAGCTATGATGTATGATTTGAGCAAAGATTATAAGTAATCTGTACAAATAGCTAAATAGGGAATTACAATGAGATGTTTATTCATTGTTGGGGTTACATTCTAGAATGATGCGGATATAAATTTACGATTCTGTAACTCTCCTCTGGACACATTATTTATAAAGCTATTTTGAGGGTAAAAGTGAAGAAAAAAATCCACACATTTCTTGTAACTTATGTTTTGTTCAGTATCTATTATAACCTTTATTTAACCAGGAGAGACCCATTGAGATTTAGAATCTCTTTTTCAAGGGAGACCTGGCCAAGACAGGCAGCAGCATACATACATACAAACATAGTTACAGACAGAAACACAAAAGGAGACAACATTTAGGAGTTAGTTTCGTAGCCAGGTACATTCAAAACATTTACATCTTAAGGAATCTGTATCTAGATCTTTCATTTTTTATTTAAAAGCATCAAGTGAGATCATTTCCTTTAGTTTCAAGACATTTTGCAACATATTCCATGCCGAGGGTACAGAGTACATAAAGCCCTCTTCTAATTTCCATATGGGCATAATGGACAGATTTTATGCACTTTTTTTTTCGGCACTTTTATGCTTTATAAGCACACAAAGGGAGTATGGGAGTAGACCAAGAATGGCCTTATATATACAGCTGACCAATGACGGAGCCTATGGGTGGTCAGAGCAGGCCATCCTACCCGAGATTAAAACTCACAGTGGTGAGTCAGAGCTTTACAGTTTGTGATGAACCTCAAGGAAGCATGGTATGCTGAGTCAACCTTATGAAGACACTGAGTAGAATTGTGCATATACAATAGATCACCATAGTCCATAGTGCAGATAAAAAGTGGTGGTAACAAGTTGATTTTTTACATTAAAAGAAAAGTACAACTTATTTTGAAAATAAAAACCTTAGCCTCAGCCTGTACACCAGGTACAGAAAATGTGGCTTAAAAGTGAGGGAGTCATCAATCAAAATAACCGGGTATTTATAAGAGTTAACAAACTCTATTTCACTTCCGTCAAGAGTGACTACCGAAGCAATATTTAGTGGCCTGTTCCTATAGTTATGAAACCTAGACCCTACTGGCTCTTCACTAAGAACCAGCGGTAGCTAGAACGGTATTTCCCACGATGGTTTGTTCAATTAAATGAATGGGGGAGGAGGCGGCGTAAAAAATTATGCACTTCATTGACAGTACGTAAGGTGCCCCTTATAACCAGATGGCTCCCTGGTTTATCCCCCTCCCACCTGTCACAGTTGGTAAACAGCACACATTTAGTCTTATCTACATTTCGAATGAGTTTCAGCTAAAGTAGGGTATTTTGGCAAAACAATAAAAGCATTTAGCAGGTTTTCAGTGACCTTTAAAAGAGTTGACGCACAGCAGTATATAACAGTGTCATCAGCATAAAAATGAAGATTACCATCTGACACGTTTAGACCCAGATTATTATTATAAATTATGAATAAAAGTGGACCTAATACAGAGCCCTGTGGAACACCCTTGTAGAAGGATGCAATATCAGAACATAGACCATCATATGTAATGCAGAGACCTATTACTAAGGTAGTTTGAGAACCAAGCGACTGCTTGTTCCGAGAGTCCTGAGTTAATAAATCAAAGTTTTAAAACATCATGTCAACTGTGTCGAACGCTTGAGACAGATCAATAAAGAGTGATGCACAATGTTGCCTCTTGTCCAGTGCAACAGAAACGTCATTTACCACCTTCAGTGTAGCTGTGGTGGTCCTTTGTTTTTTTCTAAAACCTGATTGATATGTTGACAAAATCGCATTTGTGTATAGAAACTCATTTAATTGATCACTCATCTGCCCTTATAAAGATAAGATAAGATAAACATTGATGTGTCCCACAATGGGGAAACTCGGAAGACAAAAGACGAGAACTGTAGAAAAGATAAATCAGTTCTCCTAGCGGCCCTTCTCTCTCCCCCCCTTCTGACCAAGCTGCCATTAATCTCTCTCTAATGACCAAGGTGTCCATCTCAATACCAGCCGTCAAAGACCTATTAGGCTGCTCTAGGCTAGAGCAGTATTTGTCCAGCACATCACTCTGGCTGCACAACACCACATGCACTCGTATTCAAACAGCCTGTGAATCTCCCTGTCACCAGTAGCTTCAGGCAACAAACAATGCTTGTGGTCCACATTGGAATAGGAACTGATGCCTCCTGTGGCTCTAAGAAAAAAAAAAATCACACAGTAGGCAATCTGTAAATAGGATGTTTACTGACCTACATAATTAAGTTGTTGAGTGTTTAGACATTCGGTATTATACCTCTTTATTTTGATTGTATAGTTTATATAGTTTGAATGTGACATATATTTAGCCACAAAGGAAGAAGCAGCTGGAGTTTTGTTGGATGCATTTTTTGCTGTAAAAAATGTATGATTTACAGATAGTTTTGGATTGGACCAGCTGCCATTACCTTCAGGCTTACTGCAAATTGAAGTGGACCACATTGCTAAGGGGAAACAGGCTTCATCACTGGGGGCCATTGGTTTTTGGGCAGGAGCAAGACACATACGGCATCCACACATGGACGCATGCACCTCTCTCTATCTTTCAGTTATTCATGTTCACAGTCTAGTCAGCCTTGGCTTAATCAAGGGTCAGCCTTGATCCACCTTCTTTTCTGCGTTTTTTTTTTGACAGTACTGTCCTCGCCACAATGCCACAAAGATTACCGTCACTGCATTGGATGAATCATGGTAATAGTAGTTTAGTAGAGCTATGTATTGGCTAGAGTATTAGAACTGTATACAGCAAGAAACAACAACAGAACAATTCAAAGTCAAGTCAAATATTGATTTAATATAATTGTATTCACACATTTAATTTCTGTACTAATATAAGGGTTCCAATACAAACTCAATAGCTAATTCTAAGATGCCTATTAAGATTGTGGTATGACAAGGGGTGCACTTCTCTTTGGAAATGCCGGCATCGGTGGCACAAAGACCTGATTGAATGCATTTGATTGCCCCCATTGATTCTGCCATTGTGTGGCCATTTTATCAGAGAAGACAAATTGCTTCAGTAGACAAGTATGGGAACTGAGACGTGACTGAAATCTGAGGGGTCGCCATAGATTGCCTGCCACAATCTCAAACTCCTTCTTTCATGGACAGGGCTTCAGAAACAAACTAATGATCTTCACGTGGAAAACCGTGTAAAAATGCTTTATGTTGCTCAAGTTCTTATTTTCAGCAGACTCATTTGATTCATTCAAGTTTTACTACAAAAGTGAAACACATTCAAGTCTTCTTCCAATCCTTGTCCTAAAAATCTATCAAATATGAATACTCTAGATGTTGAATATAAGTCTGAGATCACATATTAGATCATTGACACAATCATCTGATATGTCTTAGGGTTATGTATTAGATGTACATTTTTTACATTAACATTTAGTCATTTAGCAGACGTTTTTATCCAGAGCGACTTACAGTAAGTGCAGGGATCTTCCCCCAAGGCAAGTTGAGTGAGATGCCTTGCCCAAGGACACGTCATTTGGTACGACCGGGAATCGAATGAGCAACCTTCCGATTATCAGCCCAATTCCCTAACCGCTCAGCCACCTGACTCCACCATGTACAAATGTACAGAACAATTAAGAGAACCCAACCATAGTGGAAAGATAAGTCATCTGTGTTTGAAACTGCTTTGAAAATCCAATGCAGCAGCATCACAATTGTTTCTCTGGGCTCTATTGGGAACAAAGAAAATGACTTTCCTTTTGAAAATGTGTTCCAAAATCAGGCATCCCCACCTCAGAGAAAAACAAAAGCATATTTAAATGAATCAGTTAACAACACAATGTACATTGGCGAAATGTCAATTAAAATGTTCATTAAAATAGTTGTCTGTCTTGACCCCCTATTTATAAGTGGTGACAGAGAAAGTCTGCACTGACAACACAGATGCAAAAAAGTATACTGTTAGACCTCAATGTCATGGACAATCATTGAACTCAGTTCTGGTAACACAGTGCCTTTTCGGTCTCCATTCTGTTCATGTCCTTCTAGGCCTTAACTCCCAATCCAGCTGTTGTTGGCTGTCTCCACTAATGCTCAGATACGTACCTTGGTTTTCCAAGACAGACAGATGGGAGACACATTCCCAGGCCGTCCGTGAACCATCAGTGGGAGAGCAGGAGATGCCAGGGAGCAGACAGCCGTCAGACTCCAGTGGTGCATCCTAAATAACCTCCCTGTCAGCAAGGAGGACAGCAGAACAGACATGTTACCCATCATTTCCCTATGAAGATGAATCTGGTATTTTCATATGCTGTATGGGTGTTGTTTCACTGTTACTAAAGCTAGTTTATGTACTGCTCTTTTTTTTCCATATGTACCAATTAAGTGGTTCAATGAATATGTGCATAGTACAGTACAATTCAGTCTTCAGGTTGCTTGGATAACTAAACGAAGTTTGCCATTCATATTTATCTTGTATAATAGTTTTTCTTGTCTGCCTTCTGTCTACATTGATTGTTAAAGTAAACAAAATGCAAGAGCTGCAGGCTGGCTGGTAGACAATAAGAAAATAAATGAGGAACATATTTACCTACGAACCTTCCACAGCTGTCACACCACTGCTCTGAGAATTAACATATAGAGCAAACATTTATTATAGATACTAAAACCTCAAACACTCAAACTCTATTTGAAACATTTGTATGATTGTCTTCACTTAAAATACCTCTATATGTTCATAAATGTTTATATATGTTATATTCAGTCATATGTATAATGTTTTAATTAAACATTTGACCACAGCAGAAAGCTGTAAAGATGATAGACAGGTCAACTTGTGCAATGACTGTAAAGAGCTATTCAGACCACAATGATCCATTCTAATTCATACAACACCATTTCAAGTTTGCTGTCATTACTTTTCAATATCACACTGTAGAATGTGCCACAACTATGGAACAAAAGACAACCAGCTGTACCACTCAGTAGAGAGGTCTTGTTAATGGTCGCTTACAAAAGACCAGACTGAGGCCAGCATTGAATGGTATGATGGAAGGAGGGGAGCGCTTGATTCACTCTGCTGTGTCAGCCATCACGGTCGACCAGCCATGCTCCACACTGTGTCCATCAAGCCTGAGGAGCTCTGTGACCACGCTCTATGTTAAGAAACTTATAAGGCATGTGTACAATAACTAATGTAATTGGAATGTTTCACTGTGATCACAATTATTTTCATTGTAGTAAATATATTGGGCTCATGGCATATCTCAATAATTATGTATCTGGCTGCTATGATGATTTAATTTCCCTCCGGGGATTAATGAAGTCAACTATCTATCTATATTTTATCTATTTCTAATAATGTTGCCATTAGGTAAGTCATCACTCCACTGTACACGTTCAACCAAGCAATCAATCAGAGACTTCATTATATTCTGATAAATATAATTTTTCAGGCTGGCTCATTGACAAAGCATGTTTGCCAGCCGACTGAATGAGCCAGACCTGGTGATAGACTGATGACTTTTAAAGGATCATAAAGAATCCCAGGGGGACAGCTCATTGGAGGATTATTCAAAAGCATTTTAATTTATAGGGTAATTCTCAGGGAAGGGCTTCCCTTATCAATGCTGTGGCTTTAGCCTGACTGTGATTCTTTTGACATTTAATTTGGTTCCCCCAGAGCTCTCAGTTTTAAATAACTACTGCTGTTGCTAAACCTTTCCCTGAATGCCACTAAATAAATATCATAACATGCTTAGTGCTTCTTGAGATTGATGCAGTCCATAACATTTCCATTTAATCTAGAATGGAAGACAACACCATAATACATTAATGCATAGTGTTTAATTCTTCAAACTATTCAGCAATATTTTCTTATATTCTGTATTAGCATAAAGATAAAATTCATTCAACATCAGATTCGGCAAAGTTGCAGCCTAATGGAGATTCATATAAATCCTATTGATCATGTAATATTATACATTTTAGTCAAAATATCATGATCTCTGCAAGAACAAAAGGTGTTCGACTTTTCACCTGTGAATAAAGGCCAAAGGGTTTATATTTGACAACTCTTCTTTGACAGAACACATCTTGAATTCAGTAGAGGATAATAGTCTCGTCTAAAAATTACAATGTTGTGTTGGCCATACCATACCTTGAGATGTCTAGTATAAAGTACAGTATTTTCAAAGTATTTTCCACACATGCTGTGGGGTTTCAGTTTCAGGAATTTGTCAAATATTTCTGTGTTGGAAAACTCCATGCCTTCCACTTCTCATTACTGTCTAATATTCTGCCTTTCAATCATTCAGGAAAGGGAGACCAGTACCACTCTCATACTAAAGTTGAAAGTGGCCTTTCTCTAAAATGCCAAAATGCTGTCATATTTAGTGAAGGAATATCAGTAACCTTGACATGACAGAAAAGAGTGAGACACCTATCAGAATGTGAAAGTTCGTGAGATGGCCTGATTAGTGAGAACCAACTGAAAGTTTTGACATAAAGGTCAGTCTGTGGTGATAGCCCTCAAGGAAGAATGATGTCTATCAATACCTAGAGAAAATGATGAAGACAGTGAGTCTTCTGTACTATTGAACTTTTGTCTTTTATTATTTGGTGGTTCCTGGTGTCAAGGGTACAACCCATGTTATTCTGATCTTGAAACCTGCAAATATTAATGTTCAAAATTAAGTGTTTTCCCTGACATCACTTAAGGTCAATGATGTGTTGTACTCTCTTCAATAACAAAGACCCCAAAAAATCCCTTTGTACATTTCTTTTGTGACCTATGCTCAGAAATAGTTCATGCTCTTATCTTGTAATAAGCTGTGTGCTATCTTTTTAGAGTGAATAATTGAAGTCAAAGTAGAGGCAACCATGTTAGCATGAAAAAAGAAATACTTAATGTCATTCTTATTAAAATGGAAGGCCCTGACTTAACCTGTAGAACCCAGAGAATGACACAAGCTTTCAGACATCTTGTTCCTGTCCTTGTGTGAGTGGAAATTTCTGTTTGCTGTGATAAGGTTAATGTTAAAGATATTGTTCGTTTTGAGCACAGCCCTGCCTGTCCTGGTCTTCTGTTAATAGAAGCATGACAAATCCATTATTTACTTTGATTATATCGGAAAAGTTTGTTCCTGTATTTCTTTATAAATCATTACAATTAATAAATAATGAATTTTATTCTATAATGTAATTTATTCTACTTGACTATTGCCCGAATTTTACTATGTGCATTTTGTGCATTTGGTTACTACTACTACTAATACTAGTTTAAAATGCTTCTACACTTGATACAGTACTTGACCAACAATGAAAGTATGTCATTGTAATCTATTAAAGTAAATCTTGAGCCAGATTATGACTTTTTACCCCACAGGTTCAGATATGTTCATGCTAGTGTATGTAGGAGACAAATCCTCTAAAAATAATAACGTCTATATACTGTTTCTGGGTTCGTAAAACCGTGATTGAAATTGTCACTTGTAATTCTGCACAAAATCTCAGAATACACAGTTTAAAACATTCATTTCAGCCACTTATTACATTCCTAACTGGTTTTCTCAACTCTTCTCTCCTCAGCGTGTTTGTATGTACTCCATGGGCTTTGACCCTTGGAGAGCATCAGAGAGATGTGTGGGATATCTTACTCCAAAGGAAAGTCAGTGTCAGCACTGTAGAAAGGGACTGCCAGAGGGCAGGGACTGGCAGCGAGCGAAACCCAAAGCTTGGAGGATGAGAGGGAGCAGGGCCTAATGAGCAGGTAGCTTCAGAGGAAACTCTTAGCCCTCAACTCTGTGTTCTTGTTTGTTCACCCCGTGTTAAACAAAGTTTGGATACGGGTGTCAAATAATGTGTTTATTGTCAATAAAATCCTGAAACAGACAACCTGTGGTTTGAGGGTTTAGAGGTTTCAGTAACACTTTTCTAATCATATGTGCCACTGTTGGAGCTGTAGCTACCCCATTGTCATGATGGCTACTGTAGACCTCTAGTCTACAAGTCCTCTAATTTCTTGTGAAACACAATAAGGCTCTTAACACCAGAACTGGCTTCGGAAAGCAAAATGAATGGGCCCTGTAATTATGCATGGAGACTCCACCAGGCTTGAAGATAATTGTGTAATTAATCCAAGATCTCATTCAAGATTTTACGTCAGAATTTGATTTGTCTCTTGCTTTCAGTACTTTACACTTCTAATAGAAAAGCATTTGTGTTCAAATGTCTTTATTAGATTACATGGAAATACAACTTACGAAATAAGAAATACTCTGGTTTAAAACGTAATTACATTCTGGTTTCAAAATAGGATTGTACTTCTGCTGACAGAGTATCTATTTACCTCTATTACAGCAAGATCAGTATTGTTCAAATTGAATGCTAGGAATACTAAAGTACTATATTGTTACACACAGTAATGTATATAAATATTCCGTTTGGTAGAATCTCCAGATGCTCTGGAGTGTAAGATTTATTTTCAATCTCCATGGATTCAGGGTACACATGCACACAGATGACTTGTTTTGACGTTCTTTGCCCAATTTAATGCCACAGGAAACTTTTGTAATTAACTTTACTCTATGCTGAAAGCCTATTTCATATGTCTTGCATCATCCACCAGTTATGATCTATCTTAAGGTCATTCAATACTGTATCCCAATTGTATTTATTCAATGAGCACATTGTGATATATAATCAACAGTTTTATCATTATGGTCTGTATTTTAAACTTGGATTAAGGAAACATTAAGTTTTATACACTCAAACATTCAATGTTCACTGTCCTGAATTTCAATTAAAAGCTTTGCCTTGACTTGTCTGGAACCTCTAGGTAAACCTCAGAATGTATAAGTCACTAATACTTTATTAGAAAACTTCAAATGACCCAAATTATGCGTAGTTTGTCTCTACTCTACATCTTTAGCCCACCAACAGTTTTCAGCAATGGCTTTGATTGGACAATTAAGGTGATCATAAAATTCAGCTATTGATCCCCTGCCTGTGTGTTGCATAAACAGTCATCTGAGGTGATCCTAATGGTCCACCAGCCATTTAGCATGATGCTAACTAAGTGTGGAAATATGAGAGTCCTGACGATGTCTGGTCATGACTCCTAGTGGGAGCTGTTAGGTGGGGTACTGCTCCTAGCCTGCTGTGCCAATGATTGTCCAGGGGGCACTGAGAGATTCTGTCCTTGTTTACACCTTCAGCACAATGTTACTCAGACAGCCTGGCGGCAGAACCACAGGGAACACCAGGCAGATACTTTCCGACATTTGGGTCTAAAGGAGGTCCAAAAGGCCAAAGCTTGCCAAAAGCAGGGAACAGAACAGCTGTCAGTAGCAAGGTTGAGATCCGTTCTATTTGAATGTGGTCAATTTTGTTTTTGTATTTTAGGTAAAAGAAGCAACAAGAAGCAATCAGCCAAGAAGCACTTGATGTGCAAGACAATATCTAAGCTGTGTCGATTTGCATTTCACTACAGTATCGTACTTGACATTCTGCACTATAAGCAATACAGGATCTCACTGGTCTATTCAAGTCCCCTCCATGATCTATTTCATTACTTATACAGCACAGCCCAAAGGCTAAGAGTCCCTCACTCTGCAGTGAGGGCTATCCCTTGTTGGCCAGCTCTCTAAGCACTTTGTTAAACCCCCAGAGGCTGCAGTCCAGTTTGCAGCAAGCTTTTCAAAGCATGAGATAGAATTTTGTTGAGTCGGAGTTGCTGACCTCAGCTCCCTAACCACCCCCATTAGCTGCCCACATAATCTCTTTGCATTTTCCATGTGGAAGTTAGCTCCAGGGTTGGTGCATAACATTTGAGTTGGTGAATGTTTGGTCTGATTAGATTTATGAGTCGGAAATGTTTTCAGATGTGGCATCACAAATTTGTAATAGTTTGGAATCAGGTCAGATAAAACAATTGCTCTTTGATGTAATGTGGTTGGTGAAAGTAAGACAGGGTAATGTACTTACATCTAAATCTGAAAAGCGAAGTGTGCGCCAATGACTCACCGGGCGAGTATGCTTACCATGTAGGCTAAAGCCTTACTGCCATGGACTGGGTCGGAATCCAGACCAGGTCTTATCTTCTCCTCTCTCTTCCTTACATTTTCTCTTCACTGCATCTGTCCCATTAAACACCCTAAATAACTCAAACCAAACTGAAAAGCAAGTTATGTTAATCCAGCTACAATGTTTAATTCCAGTATATTCCTATGGAAACTTCAGCAGTTCCTATGGAACTTCAGCAGGTGGAAAGACAAATAAAGATTCACAGAGAGAAACAGAAAGAGAGAGAGTTATTTTTTAAGATAATATTCAAAAGATTTCCTGTATTTGTGATTAGTCAATATTGAATATTGCACGATACCAATGGTGTCACAGCCAATGTCTTGGTGTTACCTTGTGATGGTCCTGCCTTCCTACTGTTTCAATCGCTCCCAGTCAATCTCCCTGTGTGTGTCTGAGGCATGGGTGTATATTGTATCCCTCCAGAACCCATGGTTCCTTCCTCCCCCGACACACCTGTGTCTTCTTTTGTAATCACTTAGCTGGTGTCAACTGTGATCACCCTGTGTATATATATTTGATTCCTTGGTCGGTCTTTACCTGTCTGTTTTGTTGTCTTTTTTACTACTTAAGTAGTTATGTCCTTTGTGTTCCCTGTTTGTTTTGCTTGTTATTTTTCCGATGGTATCCGAGTACCTGAGATGTTGTGTTCCCTGTTATTTCATAAATCTATGTTTTTTTTATTTGTCTGCCTGCTCTCCTGTGCTGAGTTTGCTCCCTCTGCTTATGGTTTCATCATTCTACGCCATTTTTTTGAACACTAGTTAAACCACTGGCAAGTAAAGCACAATAAAATGTAATAATCAGTTTATTGGCCATATGATTGTATTTAGATTGAGGTAGTGGATATGGTGAATGCAGAGTATTTTGCACTGCAACAATGGTAGCTCACCAATCATATTATTCACAATGAACCATCTCAGCCATGTATTTTTAGCAACAACAATACAATCATGAAGAATCTGATTTAGTGCGAGAAACAGTTAATTGTCATTTTATCAACTCAAAATGAACTACTTTGTATCCTTAATTTCAGTGGAAAGTGCTAAAACTATAATGCATTTCATATAAAATTATTTATTTAGGTCAATACCTTCCAAAAACTTTCCAGTGCAATCAATAAATAAAGTTGTTGCCACAACTGTGTATTGTAAACACTGTACTGTAGGCTCCTGCCTGCATCCTCCATAGGGTTACCTTTACACTTACCCTAATCCTCCAAACACAAACACTTTTGGACGTTTATCCTGCCATCTGTACCACCTGTGCAATTCACAAGAGGTATCTAATTGAATAAGCAAAGTGCGCCAATCAAGACTTAATGGTGACCCTGTGATAGTCTGTGGCACATCAATTCAGTCTCCAGCTGGTCTGAATTATAGACACACTTTCTCATTTCAGCCCTGGTGCGTCACTGCTAACCATTGTTGATTGCACTCACAAGCACTGACGCCTGCTTCTATGCTGTAAGTGGCTGGCACTGCAGTCAAATATTGCCAATAAATATCTTCAGTTTCTGAAATCAGTTTAACTTTAAAGAAATTCATACACATGACCACTGAATGAAGATGATGGTAATTTTTGTTGTAACATCATGGATTACAGCATGTAGTAAGGGCTGAACATGGCTCTTTCAGTAAGCAGATTTGAAAAGAAAGAATGCCATTCAGTATCATGTCAATGAAACCCAAGACAGGCATCCCTTATCCTGCAGTGTTTCATGACAGCTAGTGAACATCATTAGGCATATGCTGATAGTATGATACAGCACTGTAACTCTACAATACACACATGGAAAGGACGCACCAACTGTGATGTCTTTTTGATGAAGGTGACTGTGTTTCATTCAAAGTGTGTGTCACATACTTGGCTTTAATGTTTGGTTTTCCCTTCTCCAAGAGCCCCCTTGCACAATACTGCATTAGAATACAGTGTGAATAATAAACGACCACAGAGTTCTGTGTGTAAGCATGAGTTATTTATCTACCGTACTTTCACAAAGTAAACTATTCAGCATGCCAGGCATGAGCACGGGGCTTTCTGACTCGCTAAGTAGCGCGCCACCTTCATCTTGGATTTGATATAAAAATGCATGAATTCTGATTCTGGTCTTTGTTGATTTCTGCACAGGAAGTGTGCTCTCAAGATTGACATAGGGGATGGTAAGGCAAGTCTGTGTTCACATTGCTTTTATTTTGCATGGACTGACATGAAAACCTGCTCCAATCTGACAATGATTTGCACACATTTGCAGTACTATATCCTAATAAAGGAACTGATAGTTGCCGTTGAAGTAAATGGTTAATAGGTTAATTAAGACAACAGTGAGCAAGGTTCATTTGGGTTATATTATTATTAAGGTTTTACATGATCACGCCGTCTTACAGTGACTTTGAAAAGGAAAACATCCCTAAAGACTGCTGCACTGCACGTTCCAGCCCCGGCAGTTTAGCTCATTACTTGCATCCTGCTGGGTGCTTTTAAGGTTGCAATCCCAATTAGTCAAATTGTCTGCTGTTCCTTGGCTTTTCCTTGGATCATTGTAATATTTTCTTTTTCCTGTTCATGCAAACATTATGGTAATTTGACTTAAAATAAACACATTTAGGAGTTAATTAGGAGATGGAGTGTGGTTCATGTATATGATTCAACGGGAGGAAACATTTATATTTACCAACACTTTAAAATGTAGGTTTGTATTAAGGTGCTACACCATTATTAGTGCAGCTACCAAGGCTGGGATTTACAGTAGTTCAACTGTCCTGTTCAACGGACTTTATGGTGATTGTATCATATTTGTCAAGACATTTCCTACCTGTTAGAAGTCTGATGTGTGGAATATTTCTTGAACTGTAAGTGAAGATAGTTGAGTGAGTTTTCGTAATACTATAGTTATGTATACGTTATACATTTAAAACCCTGAAAGTTGTTCCAACTTTTATGACATTTTATAACATGAAATTCCCCCATCATTTCATCAAACCATTTGAGTCAACAGTGCAGTTGACTCTCATTTTCATCACAAAAAATGAACCCTTGAAATTAATATTCTAATTTTCCATCAAATTCAAGGTGTTTGGGTTTGGACTAATTGTATGTGGGTACATATGTGTATATATACTGTATATAACCACATCTGCCGTATGCTTTTAGTTGAGTTTACATTCCCACTTAAAAAAAATTGGGACTAGTGAGTACTGTAAACCCCAAGAGAACACTTATCATAGATAAAAGATCAAGATTTCCTGAAAATAAGGCATGAATGTAAAAGCTCAGGAAAGAGTCCACAGATTTATGTTTTTACTATTTAGATTAAGGGTTCCCCCTGGGCCTTGAGAGCAGCCACCCACTCATTCACTCTCTAATTGTGTGCGGTTGCTTACCCGAGGCGCCCGGCCTCTTTGACACATCACTGTCTGAATCCTCAGATGGTAGACCTTTCTCTTCATCCATCTATACAGTGGGGACTTCCTGCCTGGAACACAATCTGTACCTCTAAGCTCTCAACTTGTCAAGTAAGCCTGGCCTACACTGAGAAAAAACTTTAGGAGTTCAAAGTTGACTTGAGGCACATTAAACAACCAACATCAAGGGATGTATATATATTGACATAAGATACTCTTAAATAGAGGATTCCATGCCTTAATAAACATGTGATGCAATTGAATAGAATACCATTAGACTATTGGTATATGTTCTGAATAATGTTTTGATTCTTACATTAGACACTACTGCTCTTACAAATACCAACCATATAATTCTCAATAATAACATGAATACCAAAGCCAATTATTCTTTCCGACTCTGGGAGAACATACCAATTTAACACTAGATTACATCAATATAGCATTGCTCCACTGATTTTGTTCATTCCCTGCATTTCTGAGTGTTATCTATTGCAAATGCCAGAGGGCTTGAAAGGTGACAGAGAATACCAATCCTGCGTTTGTTTCGAAACAGATATTACCAAGCTTCTGCATCTGTTAAAAGGGCAGGACTGCAAGATGGTGGAGCGTCACAAAAAGAATTGGAATGCTTCCTTGATTCTAATAAACAGTGTTCTTTGAACACAATGTGTAGGTTGCTGTTTGTAATGTTAGTGTCCTGGTTTAGACATAGACCAGAAATTGTTTCACTCTCACTTAAAATGATCTTCAGAGTAACACTATGTAAGACTGTATATCTTGAGTAGTACTCAAGTATTTTCACCTTTGTATTGTTTCAAAGGCTATGGTGTTACAATATGAGGTAAGCAGTACTGCAGTATCAGTTGGCTTGAGTCAGAACTAGTTAATATAAGAGGTACTAGATGAGGGTCATTATTGAATTTTTAAGTAATTAGATTTTACAGCCAGGTTTTATTTCAAAAACTCAAACAACAATAAATAAACATATGGATGCCAGTAATAACCTTAATGGTGAGAAATGTGTCCACAATATAAACAATGAAGAATGACCATTAATCCAGACAAAAGTTTGCTCAACAGCATGCATGTGTACATCATTCATAACGCAGGGTCAATGAAAGGCAGATTATCATCCATCTCTACTTTCGGGAACTGATACGACTCTTTGAGTTCAGAACTTTCCCCCTGGTATCACATGCTGCAGCATATATAGTAATAACCCTGCATGGATTGAGTGATGTATTACAAAGGAAATCCTGCTTATAAAGTTGCAAGACTGGCTAGATTTTACACACCAGGGATCTGCAGGTGTTGGATTCATGGACTTATGGGGGAATTCATCTTTCAAATTGCTCTCTCAGCATCCCCCCACCCCCCATCTCTTTCCACCTCTCTTTCTCTCCTTTGTTCTCTCCCTCTCACACACAAGTTTGCATGAAACTGTGCTGCCTCACAGTACCATTCAAAGCAAACTGTTGTGGGAGAAATCAGGAATTTCTTATGTGCATTAATCACCATCAGTTGATCAGCTATTGCACATCATCTGTACATGCATGCAGTCTTTTTGCTCACTCACACATACAGTGTGTATTCCCTCTGTAATCATGCTTGTGTATACTGGCAGGGGAGTGGGTTTCATTATACAGCTTTTGAAAACTGCGAATCTGCCCCCCCACCACTTTTCATCAAGAATATTATGCTAACATCCGCATCCACAGTTTATTAAAAAGGTCAGACAGGGGGCCCAGCAGAACCCCATACTTTCTGGTATGATTTTGGGTACCGGACTACAAATTAGCCAGAAACCCTATTGGCGCCCCTGTCTAGGAGTCCTGATATGAGAAGACTTCATGAAATACTGTGACTGTTATGTGCATGATGTAGTATTTGGCTGATTGAACAACAAACACATATTGGCTGTAATGTTTGTTTTCTCTGTTCAGCTATAAATCCCGTCTCCTGACCTTCATGCAATCAAATCAGCTGGTTGTCTTATAGCTTCTTTCCAAACCCAGAACTGATCTGAACGTCGTTCCAATGGACAAAACGTTCCTCCACGTCCAAAGTACAATTTGCTTCAATTTATGGGTCTTTTTGAGAAGTGTCACCTTTCAGATATGTCTTCACTTTTCACAGTGCCTGCCGGTTTTGCAAGTCCTGTGACATCAGTGACAGCTCAGTGTACCTTCACTCGTGTGGTCTCTGGCTTCCATTTTGTGTTTATGTGCAGTCCTGGCACTATGCGGGTTGATCAACAGACTGTGTCCCAGACAATTCTTTGATGTTCACAGCCTCTGCGGACCCAGCTCTGAGCCATGCCAAAGACTGGGAGAACAAACATGGAAGTAGATGACTGGCAGCTCAATGGATCTCAAAGGCCTTTTGAGGAAAATGTCAATATGGTTTAGATTACACAGGAGCCTGTAAATTGAAGTGTGTTGATGGTTTACCTTCTCTAACTTTTTCCCAAAAACAATCACATTTGGTGTCTTGCAGCAATCAATAAACATACCAAAGGGTTACTGATGGTTAAACTTATTTTAGCAGGGAAAGGAAGACCAGCAATGCATCTGGTTCTTTTCTTGCAATTGGGAAATGTGACCTGGTATTTCTATAGGTTTGGAGACACCCTTGCCCCCCACCTCTCACATGTTAAAGCCTGGAGTTGCTGGATGTAGTCTTTACTGGTTAGATCTCACACCTCATTGTGTGACACAGGAGTCATTATGTTGAGGATTCATTATGTTGGCTCAAGATGTGGTCTAATTAGTTGTTTTTACAGATAATAGTTAGGATGTAAAAGGTCACGTGGAGATTTGTTTTCTAGATTATTTGTCTCCTGAGGTCCCTCTCAGCTCCTACTTGTCCTTCTACTTCCTTCTATCTTTGCTCTCCTCTTACTCTCCCTTCAATTTATAATAAATATGGTACAGTGGGTAAGATTTTAAACCTTAATTTTCTAACATGCTTGCCCCGTGCTTAATTCGTGAAATGGCAATGTTATTGAATTTAACTTTGTCATTTAACTTTACTTTGACCATTTTTGCTCTGATTTGACCCATTACGTCAAATAATTGCAATTCCAGCATATTTGGTTCATATTAATACACTGTCCAGTTTACCCTTCTTCCATTAGATCAAGGGGTATCGGTATCGTTGTGGTTAATTGACCAGTATAAAATCCTCTACATTTTAATGTGTATCAAATTATTGTGTTATACTGTAAGTAGTAGTACAATAACTGCTGTGGAGCAGATGGTCCCATTCAAGCCGCAGAAGAAGAATCCCGCAAAGGATTCTTAATGTGGATGCAAATAACAAGAAAAGGACAGATAATAGACAGTATAAAAGAAATAAAGAATGTTATTACAGACTCCAAACTTCCTGCTGAGAGGGCTGGAATGTGTTTTTATCTTAACGTCTGATGAGATTCACAGTGCGGAAACTTAATCTCAGAAACTTGCCTCCTAGACACAGGTAGGCCATCTGAGTTTCCTGAGGGCTTCTCTACCAGAGCAGACAGATAAGAACTGGCATGGCTGCCTCTCATTATCCTCTAATTAACGCCCAAGGACAAGGTAAATGCTTCTCACTCCAGCTCAAGATTTAAGGCACCAGAGGGAAAAACACTGCATGAGTTCCAAAATACAGTACATATACATGTGTTCCTTACAATGTATTTATCCCTGTATATTTACCTAGTAAGCAGGATAATTGCGCTAGTGGCTTTCATTAAAATTAAAGAAATACATAAAGAAATAAATAAAACATCCTGAGAACTGCAGTAAGTCTTTTTGAATATTTGTTTGCACAATGACTGATTTGTTTTCGCTCTGGTTGGTACTGTAATCTTGAGTCTCATTTGAAACCTATTAGATGATGTGGAGTTGCAGTATGGCATTTGTTTGTTTTCCTGTCACATTCAATTTTTTTGAAAACAGTGTGACTAGAATATGGAAGCAAAACATTTTAGTCAAACTTCAAGGTGATCTTGATTTTTTGGTGCCTGCGTAAATTTGTGAGTGGTCTTTTTGGAGTCAGTTATTACATAACTGAATTGGTTCCATCATTTTCAAACCAATAACATGATGAAAATACACTAACATTGGCTTCAGGTATTGGAGCTACAGGGAGTTTGGAAGGTGCTGTTTTAGAAACGTTAGTGTTTGCTTTAACAAAAAGCATTGATTCAACAAATAGCCTTCACTTTTCTGAGAACACAAAGATTTGGTTATGGTTAGCTCATGTATAGTGCTATAACAAGACATTTGGGTCTGAATTTATAGATTTGCCATCATTGCTAATAAAATCAATTCAATATAGATTGACTTTATCAAAAAGATCTTCACCGGTGTGATTGTGCCAGTCATAAACCCCTAGCTTCCTGCTCGTCCTCAGCCCCAGACCTCACTCTGAGCTCAAGGATGTGGCCTGGCTCGTTAATCATTTAGAGGAAGCAATTTGCAGAGCACCTGTCCCAAGCAGGAGGCTATTAGGGATTTCAATGTGAGTGGGACTGCAGACCTAATGGATGAGAGCAGAGCTCGTTCTTAGAAATATTGCTTTCTTTGGACTGTCTGATGAGTTGACCGGGGTACGGGCAATTTTGTCCAGGAGTGGCTCTGTGTTCAGTCATTTGGACCCGGTGTCAGAAGCCTGTGATTTTCAGGTGAAGAGTGTGCTTAGTATAGGTAGGTATACTGATGGTGATTAATGTGTTGTGCAGCTTCTATTCTGACCAAGGTCTTGTAATCTTTACTCTTAAAAAACAGTAAATGCAGTCAGAGGCTAGATGTGACACAAGGACATGAGGTGGTTCTAATATATATTTCAAACAAATGTATTCTGTCAATGAAATGACAGTGGATGCTGCAATCTATTCAATAGGTGGTCTCTGGATTTTGGTTTCTGTCATTTGGATTTACGGTGATACCCCATTGCCTGCATGTGTATGGTCTTTACTTTAGAAATCCAACTCAGCAGAGCAGGTGTCTGAGTCATGAATGAAAATGTTTGTCTCTCAGGTGCCAACTCTGGCCAGAACATCTGTCCCCACTGGACAGTGGAGTAGTTCTGTTGACCAAAATGCCGTTGTGCCAGCCTGAGAAGACGAAACAACTGTGTTTACTAACTCCTGTCACTCAAAAAGTTTGTGATCACAATGATGGGTGTCAGACAGTTTCCCATTGGTCAGTTTGAGGCTTCTCTGTCTGTTTGTTTTTTGAAATTCTCCATGTTATTTTGAAGCTTTGACACCCCAAGCTGGATGTGCATGTGAAGAACAAATGTTTTATGAAAGCAGAGTGTGACTCCCTATTTTGCAGTGTGAATAAATGAAGGACAATGTATATGTTACTTTACATACTGTAGAAAAAGAAAGACATACATAAGAAACAAACTGCCTTTGCATGATTCCTAAAATTGAGAGATGGACAGGTTGCATCATAAGTCTGATTTCATGTTTGAATATCAGGTGAGTGTGGTGATAAGGCTTTCTAGTCAGATCTGAGGGATTCCCCCCCCCCCATTATTTTAGTGATACGTTTCCATAACAGCTTTATACAAAATGCTACCAAATGCCCCCCCATCTGATTCATTCTGGAGCCGAGCCTGACACAGACAATTATCTTCATTATGAAGTCTTACTGTATGACAAGGGAGTTGAGAAACATCTTTATGCCTTTATGAAATCACATATATTTTGTTACCATACTGTATATTCCCCCTAGGCTGTACTTGGTTATTTCCAATTAGAGTGCTTACTGAGAATGGGAGAGAAATGGCGCAATAAATGTTCGTAATGTGATATGTTCCAGACCCAAAGCTAAAGTTTCCCTTTCTTCTTTTTACTTCATCTATTTCGGGTAGCTTCAGGAAGGACTTAGATGGCATGGTAAGAGAAGAAAGGATGGAGGGTTTTCAGACAAGGCAATGTAACAGGAGACACAAGGGTGAAAAAATGAGCTCATAACCAAGGTCTTTGCTTCAACTGTAAGACTAAAACAAGTTACATTTTACAGTGTCAGGCTTTACATATAATGGTCAAATTCAGAAATGGATGGCAACACCACTAAAATCGACTTACTCAGGCAAAAGATGTAAGGGAAATGTAAGTGACACACTTAACAAACGGCATTATTTGTGTAAATTTCACACAATAACAGCATGATTCAGACAAAACAGGAGGATTTAAAATGGTGTTTGTCTGCAATACCAAGTAGATACTGTGGAGCCAGTTGAGGCTGATAAATGGATATTGGCGCAGGTTAATGCTTTGTAATCTGAACGTTTACTAAATTCTCAGCAATGTCTCACGAGAGTCATGGGTTCTCTCCCCTCATCTTTTGATCTATTTGCTTCATGGCTACAGATCTACTTGTCACTTTGAGCAGACAAACAGGAGACATTATTGGGGGTCATTTAGAAATGGAAAAAGCGAGAGAAAAAAATTGTTATGTTATTAGTATTACATTGTGTATAACTTAAATTATGGTATTTTCAATGCCAGTGTTAAAAGACACAATACATCAAATGTGTTTTTTTGTATACTGTGATAAGAAAATTATTATCCTTTCATTTTGTCAGCAACAGTTTAATGCAGTGAGTAGTGAGTGTATACTGTGTTTATGTCACTACTAATATTTTAGGGAATGATGCCCGGGCAATTGAATTGGTCATCTTGTTGATTTTGTTGTGTTCTCGTCAGGGCCACTCTTTATCAGGGAATTTGACCAATCATCTCTCACCCAGACAGCAAAGCAAGACAATCCTAATTCATAAGGCAATTGCAGTCATCATCAATCTCACACGGCACTGATGCCTGAAATGTTGTTGTGTTATTTGCAAAACCAATTGGAATTCCAATGCAACATTTTGTCAAAGTAAAGACCAGAATGAAAAAATATCTCAAGCATTCTAGCTAGTGGGTTTATATAAGACTTTTGGATGGCAAAGGAAATGAAAAATTTAGTCAGAATTCTGGCGATGGTGTTAAGCATGGGGTGATGTTTTCACTCTATTTAATCTCTACTGCCAAAGAACAGTACAACTTGAAACTGGAAATGGTTCCTAAAAGACACCTACAATGGGTGCAAATGAAGGTCAAAAGGAATAAGGAATAACACTTCAGATCCAGTGCCATTAATCAGACATACCAAAAACCGTACTGTAAGTGCGATAAAAGTACCGTTAACCTGGATCATCAGGAAATAAAAGTCAGGTGCTTGTACATCTCTCTCTACTCCATATAATGAGTTACACAGTCCTCCACCCGGGCTCCTACAGTATACACTAAAAGAGGAAGGGATTAGTTGAAGAGGTTGGGGGTTCAAGGGTAAGGGTGCTGGACCTGGCAAACATCCCTCAGTCAAGTCGTGCTCCACGGTCTCAGAGTCTCTTTACTGACCAGGTCATTCAAAACATTCCCAAGAGATACAGACCTCAGCACCAGCACTGTGACCTGACCACCGAAGATAAGAAGGACAAACGAGGCTGCAGGAGAGAAGAAAATAGCATTACCCACACAAGGGCGAACATTTGAAAGATGCTGCCTCCTGAGTGTTGGGCCAAGAAGCAGAAGCACTGACCCTGTGATCTTTCCATTGTTGTTCCCCTCGAAAAACAAACATTTGCTGGAGAAGAGGATAATTCTAAAGATAGTTTATCTATGCCTTTTTTCTGTTTCTCTATTATGTTGTGAGCTGCAACGAGCCAACACACTGTTTTAAATTCCATATTTAATTTGATTCACACATTCAAATCAATGACTTACATAAGTGAAAACGAATAGACTCTGGCTGAAGGACTGCTACAGTAACTGGTCTACCTTGTGAAAAAAGAGGTACGGTTTGAAATATATACATGTTGGTGTATTTCAATTAGCAAAGCTTACGTAATGATCGCTGCCCACCATTTCAAAACATTCCTTTCAAACAAAATGTTGGAAAGGTTGAATTGCCGTGAGCATGCTCAAGGGCACAACAATTCCTGCAGATAAAATATTTCCCCGGTTGTGTTTCCCGAATACCATTGCATTGGGATGGCTTCTCCTGAAAAGCTAAAACATAATGGCAAAGCCAAAGGCTGTGCTGAGCAAGGACAGTGGCAAATTGTAGTCCTTGAAAAATGGGTTAGGTGAAATCCTATGTGATAGAATTAGATTATGTAGAAGACTTATTGACACAGTGCAGTAAACCTGCATAGTGTATGTTGCAACACACTTAACAGTGTTAGAGGATATCAGTGTTTAGAGTGAGTTAACTTGAAGTTACTGTATGTCCACAGGTTGCCAGCGTGGAATCCTTACACAAACTGAAAACAGAGAAGACTTGAAAATGAACACCCCCCCCCCCCCCCCCTGTGGTAGAAATCCAGTGATCACTGGACATCGTTTTAAGCACTTCAAAAAGTTTAAAGAAGAAAAAAGTGGACAATAACATTAACATGGTATTTCAGTACTGTGAACCAGTTCAGAAGCAGTCTAAAGCAGTAAAGTCTAAAGCAGTCTAAAGTAGTCGGTGACGTGCTTCCATTCTAAAGTGATTCCATGCAATTGTGTCCTGCAGTTGATTTGAATCAGGCTTTTAACTGCATACACTCACAGCTGGGCAGCTCTGCTTACAAAATGGCGACATGTGATTGGCATCTATTCATTCTCTCCCATGCCGGAACAGTCTGAATCACAGTCAATCATTGACCCATTCATACTGATGGAGCCAGGATGTGATGGGAGGGATTAGCACTCTCTGTCACAGCCATGTTTACATTTCCAAATCCACATTCAGATGCCAATGGAAACGACTTCAATTGTGCCAACTACTAATCATTGCTTAACATTTCTGTTTCCATTCAGACACTTTCATTTCCTGTTTTTTTTCTCCTTCCATTTCCTCAAGAGCCAAAGGAAGCACCAAAAGTGGATTCAGTGTTGGAAGGAAATTGTGCCAAAACAAAAGCACAATAAGATACAAGAAGACATCCCAATGTCCTTGGTAAGACACACGTGGATCACAAAAATGGTTCTAGTGGGCAGACGAATCAATGCTAATATGAGTGCTGCGTACTATGGTTGCAATAAGTTTTGTCACTGTGCTTCCCTCACTTGAGCCTTTGGAAACCAAGAGCACAGGGATGAAGATCAAATCAGGAGAGACAAGAGTGCTGAAAAACATTTTGACATTTACACATTGTAATAATTAACATCTAGCCTTGTAAATCCTTTGTAAATGTTTATATGTATAAGTAAATAATGCACAGGGACAAACATGCCAAATATTCAACTCAAATATGGCCAAATTCGCATGCACATCTTGCACTTAAAAGTCACCCTTGTGTTTTAATTATTTATTCAACTATAGCTTACCGTAGCAACATTATGTTCCTTAAAAACATGGTGAAAGGTTGCAGTGTGTATTGCACCATTAAACAAGTTGATAAAACAATTCAGTAGAGACATTGTTCACAAAGCAACAGTGAAGATTATGTTTTTGTTTGTTTTCTTTGTCTCATTGTACTGTGGAATCTCATCAGCATGTGTAGCAATTGTCTGTTTGCTTGATGAGTTCATCCCATTGCACCTCTAGAATCAAAAATCAACTGGAGCATGAAATAAACAAAAAAAATGGGTTCAAGATGGTTTATTCTCTATAGTAAATACCGGAGAATGTAATGTAGCATTCATAATCACTTAGTTGGTGCTATTACACATGACTTGCAAATCTATTCCACAGGCAATATGGTATGTCGCTTTGCTGGATAAACAATAATGAAACACAGTTGATAGTCCTACTTTCTGTAACCATAAAAATATTCAATAACTTGTGAATAAGATTTGATGATTTTGTTCCAATCTGATTTGATTGAGAAACATTGATTATTCAACTCGGTAGTAACAATCATTTGTGATTACAATTTTTGCTCAAAACCTAATTACCTCTCACGTGAATTGGCACTCTACATTTGGGACGTTACACTGTTCATATGGCTCAAAAATAAACATAACAATTCATGAAATTTTTGAAAAAGTTTACCAGTTTTTCAAAGGTTACTGGAAACAAAGTTGGACCTCAAACAAACAAACAAAAGATCAAGCAGAGTTGGATTTGCCTCAGAGTTGTCATATCCTTTCATACAAATTAATTCAGATAACATCTTCCCAATGGATGCTGTACTACATACAAACTGCCTCTAGAACTCTGTATGCAAGTCCCACTACTCAGAAGTTGTTGTTGCTGGCTCTGTCAAATCTCATAAGATCAGTAGAGGTCTATCAATTCAGCATTCTCTGTCTGCATATTTCTCTGAAGTGATTTTGGATATACAAATACAGCAACCTTTTCAGCAACCTTTTCAGTGACCTTGAGTGGTAGCTTTTAGGGTCAAAAGTCATGAATCATCATCATTTTTAATCCTCTTTATGTACAATGTTTGACCTTGGATAACTCAATGCTTTCTGAAAAATTACATCAAATATGATGGGCAGCAAAGTGCATATCTTTGTTTTTGGAGGGAAAAGGGGGTCAAACTCCACCCCTTTATGCTACATAATGATGCAATATTTTGCCCCAGCAAGGCTTGTGCCACTTTAATGATTCCAAACAATAAAAAATGGTTATGTGCTCCAGGGCTTGTCTAGTCCTAAAGTGCATAGACGTTCTGATCTTGGGCAAATCAAGCTCTCATGAACTCTGGTTGTGTCACACTGCACACGTAGTTGTTGGTAATGACACACTTGAGAATTAATACACGGGCTGGGCAGCTACTACAAACTCACTCATCTTTTTTGGATCTATAAGATTACAGAAAGTGAAAGTGGAGAAAAAAACCATCTCCACTTAACAAAGGCACACCACACCAGAAAGCTATTTGTGATCATGGAAAATTGCTCTAAATTAAAGGCAATTTTCTCAATATGACGCACTTTTCTGAGACAATAATTTTCTCTTGACGGGATAAAAAATCTTTCTGAGCTCCAAGTATACTAGGGAGGGTTTGATGAGCAGAGCCAGGAAGAGAGGGAAGACAGAGTGACAGTTCCTAACAAGAGCAAATCTGTACAGTCACTGAAACACAAGTAAACAACTTGGTATGGTGAGGTCATAATGCATACAACAATCTCCTCTCTCACAGGGATCTGGCTCCCCTATGTCATTGCCTTCACCGGTCTCACAAATGTAATCACAGTACATTTAATTATTTTAATTGTTAAATATTTTCACTATTTCAACAGAACTACTTTGCACATTCTGTATGATTATAAGTTAATTTACATGTCTCAGAAATGTCTACATGTTTAATGGATCGTCACTTTTCATGATAACATTGAAAATAAACAAATTCTAAGGAACTTTCTTTATTCAGGCTTGCTACTGAACCTGTAGATTAGGGTTAGACATTAAAACATGAGGTCGGGTAAGGTACAATTTAGGGTTCACATCAATACTTACTAGTAAAAACATTGTAGCTGCACACTAGGAATAGTCACGTAAAGGTATTAAGTGCTAGGGTTAGGGTTAGGCCATATAGGTACAATGTTACAATGTTCTTACTATGGAGATTGCTGTGTAGTTACGTGGTGGTTAATGTAACCTTAATGTGAAGTGTTGTCTGCAGTTCTCAAGCTGGCAGAGTGAATTTATAATGGAAATGTTCCACACAAAAAAACAGGCATTTCTCTGTCCAATGCCTTAAAGTTAGTGGTAATCTCTCTATTGTGTGACCAGCTAGTCCTCCACAATTAAACTGGGTTCCCTCCCCTGAGCTCTGATACTAAGAGAAAAGAGGTTTGCACTCATATCAGTAATGATTCACACTTTATTGCTTTAGATTTATGAATTATTATAAATCTGATGGTGTCTCTTATAATCCAGCCACAGGCTCTTTAAATCAAGCTGACAGGCTTATTATTGGCCCAGGGCTGGCAGAAGAGGCAGTCTTGCATTGAAGTTTGCCATCCGTGATGTGGGAAGAGAAATATTGCCCCATACTCCTTTTGGTGAGGAGTTGTTCAATGTAATGACATTCTCAAACACAGCTGTTAACTATTCCCTCACATCTGTCATGTAGTGTTTTGGACTAAACATTGATTTAGTGTGAGTATCAATCTTATACTCTTTTGCTTTGATTATGTATTGTTTTCTATTTTGCAATGCAGAATTTGCTTATGTAATATATACTTTTATCTGGTGACATACAGGGGCAACCTCTTGTTCTGCAGCTGAATGCTTAATCAATATGTTAAACCAATACTAAGCCAATGACGGAAGTATAAAAAAATAAAATAAAAAAATACCCTGCTGAAAAAATGTTGTTTAAAGTAGTAGACTATTGTGTAAAAAATGGTTGCATCAAAGCTGTGGGTGGACAAGTCGAGAACTAAGTCTCAGCATGGCTTGAATTTCTCCTTTAACCACCTCCTCCAATTTTATCAGCATGAAACCACTCTATGTGCAGAGACAGAACCTTCAAATCAATCCCTCTCTCTTTCTCTCTTTGACTTTTTCTCATCTCATGGACACACTTAAAAGATATTATCTTGTCGTCTCACAGTTAGTCTTACAAAAAGTGTTGTTTAGAACATACAGTCATTCTTGAAACAACTGTTGCTGTCATGCTTCTCTGGACATAACAAACTGATAAAACAATATAATTATCAATATAAGGGTCCATTTCCTCTTAAAGAAATATACTGTGTCAAGCAATGCTTCATCTCAAATGTCAACTTTACCTGAAAATCCCCCTCTATCATTCAGAAAATATTTTAAAGGTGCCATGAATCTTGTAGAGACTAAACATAAATAAATAAATACTTTTCTTAGAGAGGTTTTTTTCTGACCAAGAGAATGTGAGATTGTTTGAAAATTCACAGAGCCATAGAATGTGTGATACTACAGTGAATATATAAAATATAGATTGATTTCAACATGTTGATTCTGATTATAAAACATGCTCACGCTACCAACAATTCTTATAAATTGCAATACAATATGTTCTCTGGAAAACAGACCTTCAAAATTTCCCATCTGAAAATGAAGCACTGAAACAATTAGTCATGTTTTATGATGTGGGAGATATGTTTTTCCAAGAATGATTCACTTTGTGAAAAACTCTGGTAATGTCTGATTTCCTCTGTACTCTTACTATGTGCTGTCACTGTTATCCCCCCACCGTGAACATAAAAAAAAAAATGAAAGCAAGAAGAAGAAAAAAAGAAAAGAAAATGGTTTACCTTTTTCCACAGATCAGCCTTTTTTTGTAAAAGGTACTCTAAACTAATGCTGATGTGTCCAAAGTTGTGGCCACAATCCTATTTGAGTGTTCACTGGGACTTTGCAGTGAATGCATTTCAATCTGCTTGAGATCACATTAGGCAGCCCCCTGTTATCGACTCATCTAAAGACTTTACGTTCTCATCTAATTAGGACTGATGCTTTTTTAATCGCGCAACACTTAGGTCGACTTATTTCATAAGTGGGTTTCCGGTACATCTTGAGGGAACAGTGTTCCGCACCACAGTACAATTGACCCCATTCCCATCTAAATAATGTTTTAGTAAAACACCAATTGGGCATTGGATGTATTGGATTGTATTATTGTCACGTTATTGAGTGTAGAGCATGGTTACCTGCTGTGAACAGAGGGGTCTGCTGGAACCACAGTCTTCATCTGGCTGGTACCACAACCATCTTCATCCTCCAAGGCACAGTGGAGGAGACAGGTTCAGGGTTGACGCTGATAGGAGACAGTTTCAACGTTTCTGAATTGTAGACCGAGTGTTTCACCTCACTCCTTTCTGCTGTTCATGTCATAGGGTGAACAAGGTAATGAAAGATGTGTTATTCATTGGATACCGTGGTGCACTAGACCTGCTAGCAAGCTGTCTCTGCCTCATCATTTGATAGTGCTGGAATCCCTTATCTCCCTCAATCATTCTGATGCCACTATTACTTTTATTTTCTTACATGACTTCAGTGGCTAGCATACTGAATTGCAGAGACACATTTTTATTTTAGTCCCAAGTATTTTGTAAATTATTTTGTTACTTTGTTATTTTGTTACTGCAATCGATTTTTCATTACTGTTCAAAAGTGCCAAAGTTGTTGCCAAACTGAGGACCTGTCAGTATACAATCCTAACCTTTTGGTTTCTTTGTTCAGTGGTCACCTCTGACAGTGAGCTTGTATACGACTTGGCAGTTCACTCTGGGAAAAGCAGAGAAAAGATGATAGCTGTCACAGAGACACAATGAGGGGCTCCCATGTTTTTCAATATGTGGTTAAAGCAAGTGTTTCAGGGCAAGAGCCACAGCAACAACCAAGGGTTCAAGGCAGGGAAATCTCATTTCATTCCTGTCATCTGATCTGTGTTGATTTAATGAAAAGGTCAGAGTTGTGTTTAATGTTCTCATCTCAGAATAATTCAAAAAGATCGAGACTATAAGACGCATATTCAATTTAATAACATTGAAATAGTGAACCTGTAAAACTAAGTTATCAATCCATAGTACTTTCATAAGGAATTTGATACGTCAGTGGGTAAACAATTATATCTTCTCCACAGTTGTACATGCAGGGGATAATAAATGTGATTTGCCTGTGATATCATAACTGCATATCAATTTGGCCATTGCCTGCCATCCTGGACGCAGGGATAAGAGCTGTTAAAAAACAGCTCGTATTGGCAAACACGTTTTACTGAGAAGCATTAGTGAAAGAAAAGATCCATTTCGCAGAAGGAGCCAGCTGCTCACTGGAGCAGCACCCCAAGTCTCCCGCTCCTGTGCAGGAAGAAGAGGCTCCACGCCGTGCTGGAGACAGATAGGGGTTCAGAGACACCAAAATGGGCCCAGAAGAGGGACCTGCCACTTGTGATACCATGGCCCTGGCAAAGGGAGAGATACCATGCCGGTCTAGAATAACCCTCAACCGGCAACACGGTCTCATGTGAGCCTAGACGAAAAAAGGGCTAGAAGACCTTGTGGCTTTTGATGAGACAAACATCATATGGAATACTTCTATCAAGAATCCTTGACAATGACATGAATTTGTTGATTCAAACATGAAGCCAAGAAATCCCCATGAATGTATCAATGTATGAGAGGTGTGATTGGCACAAATAAGGCTCAGTGTGGTGGTGAATCAGGGGAACAAGACGAGGCTCACTAATACGTGTTTTTCGTCTCAGTCGAACAACGGTAGTATCAAGTCTGTCCCTAATAAGGGGCTTCTCTAGCAGAGAGTGTTCATGTACCCTGTTGTTGTTGTTGTTGTAGTTGTTCTGATGTTCTGGTTGACACTCAGAGAACACATTGTTCTGTGGCTGCAGAGCAGCATGCTGTTTCGGGGGTATGATGCTCATGCCTCCACCACCATTGGCTAGAACCTGCCAGTCATGGGGTAAACATATGCAAGGACGCATTTAATCACATACCTGTTTACACTGTACACAAACGTTAGACTATAGCATTGTTTTTATTTGCGGCTTGCATTACTATGAACTTAATGAAGACCATGCACACTACATTATTAGTGAAACAATGGAGGATCACAGAGGCTCAAATATGTGGCTTTTAAAATAAGTATTTATCAAAAAACTTTCGAATCTAAAGGTTCACTCATAAACTCCAATAGAAAATCATTTACAGTCAATTAAAATGCAGGGGAACAATTTGAGCCCCAAACCATTTTGTGACTTCTTAAGCGCCTCATGTTGGGCTCTGACCTTGGTCAATGCAGCTGAAACAATGCTTTTCAACACTAGTACATTCAAAATATTATGGCATACAGCAAACCCAATGCAGGAGATCCTGACAAGGTTGTAAATAATTCAGATGCAAAGCTAATTCTACAGGGATTTCAATAGAATTCAAAAACAAAAAGGGACCCATTCAAATTTACTGGACTACCTGAAATTGTTCTGAATCACATTATTTTGAACAAAACATAGGATTTGTTGAATGCCAAAATAGAAATTAAGAATTAATTTGCAAGTTAATTTGCATGCAAATGAATGCACTGGAAGTTCAAAGACATCAGTATTCAAAGCGTGGACAAAATGTACACCAAAGGAGGAAAATGTGGAGCCCATCAAAAACAGGGCATGGCTGTGTGCCTTTTGTTTACCTGACAACAACTAAAAATACAAATCATCACTAAATGGGTTGTGGATATACAAACACGGGTACAGTGAATGATGTGATTGTTTTCTTATGTATTATAAGTGATATAGTAATATAAACTGCACTGCTGGAGACAAAGCTAGAAGGCTGAGATCAAAGTGAATACAGGTGTTCTGGAAGGAGGGTGTTGGACTACAAGTGTCAGGAAGACAGAAGGGTACTGGAAGAGCGGTGTCAGGACTTTACTCTATAAATACCAGGGAGTCTGAGGGATTCCCTAGTTTCCAGCTCCCCTTCAAAAAGAGGTGTGGTTCTGCTGTAAGTCAGCATTCCCAGGACAGGAGACAGGACAGGGAGGACACACTGCTCCTACAACTGGTTGTCAGGAAAACCAGAAACCATCTTCTTCTGCTAACACATTTTTTGCCTCATGCTATGAAATATCTTAGGGAGACTTTTTTTATTGCAATGTATAAAGCAATATTAATAATTCAGGAGAACTATCAAAAGGGATTTTTGAGGCTTCTTTAAATTCTCAACTCTAATCAAATAATAGAGTGGCAAACAAAAAACAAACAAAAGTGAATTTGAATTATCCATGCAGAGCTGTTTTATGCATAATGACTTGAAAACTGATTAAACTTGATGTTTAATCAGACCTATACCATATAGGTATACACAGTATCAAGTCTAAGTCCACCTTTTGTCTCTAATTTAACTCCCTAACCGTGACATTTAACACAGTCATAAATCAACCTTTCGAGAGTCAAGCCCTCTTCATCTATTTGAGCAAGAGGGTGTAATTGTGGTTAAATATTTTTCAAGTGTGCGCAGTTACACATATGTGTATATAACTGCAGAGATCATAAATACACAACATTTTAAAAACCTTTTGTGTGTGTTTGTGTAGTGAGTAATAAGTGGGTTTCTCACTCCTCTGTTTCTGGACTTTATTTATTTCACTCACGAGAACAGAGCAGTATTAATTTCACACTCTGGCACACAACTCCCCCGTAGGAGCAGATTATATATTTGTCACATTAAGACCATCCCAGATGCAGAACAGTAGACAATTACACCTTAGCCTGATAACGAATGAATGCATGTCAATGGAAAAGGTCATTTCCTAATACTATTCAATCACTCTAATGGATTCTGCGTCTTTTCTCCGTGTGAATGGCTCAAGGAATATTCATGAAAACAGATTCATTACACTGATCTTGGTGGCTCCAACACAGTAATGCACAAGACTACAGGGATCATGGTGAAATCAGCACAGCCTGATGTTAGACCGTTGGAGAAGTGAGCAAATTTGATAAGGACCTGCGGTGCACCTGCAGCGAGCCGTGTGATTATTATCCGGTCTGCATGAAAGAAGGTAACATAATGGCCAGATGAGAGGAGAGACACAGAAGAAGTGCTGTTGTGTGTAATTCAATTTATGGACAGCATAATCTCAATTTGGGTCTGTTTGAAAGAAAACGGATCTCATATTCCAGAGTCATGAATGAATGAGGAGGATTATCTACCTCTCGTTTTTATGGAAATGACTTGAGCTTCAGCCAATGCATAAATTCAGCTGTGCCGACAGACCAGCATGTTGTTGTGCTGTTAGGCATTGAAGTAACACAGGTGGTTGGTGTAGCCAGGATCTCTAGTCATTGCTGCTGCCTTGTTCATCTATTTTTGATTTGACCAAGTCAGCACTGACCTGAACCCAATGCAAGGCCAGATTGAATTGCACCTCTGTTAAACTGACTTTTACACCAACCCACCGTTGCAACACGTGGCCGTCGACAATCCGTTATCGTAGGCCACAGGTTAAAACAAGCATGTCCACTTCGCTCCGAGTTCCTGCTGCTTTGAGGAACCTTGTAGACAGCCTTCGAGGATTGTGAATCCAAATGTGTTGGCTTTGTTTATTTTCAGAGAGGGTAATTACGGTCATCATTTATTTGGTAGCGTGACGGTGGTTCAAGCACTCTGGGGTCCATTCTAATTATCAATACTGCAGGGGTTCTCCTGTTCTTGGGTATTCTTTTATTTCGCCCCACTGCTGTTGTTCCTGTGTGTTGTGACAACCCATTGCCCTCACAGCAGCTATGAATTGACTTTTTTTTGTTTGTTACTGTTTTGATTCCGTGACTGGAATTCCAATAACTAGAAGGCCACACTGAATCCAGACTTTCTGTTTTCACGGCTAACCTCTCAATGCAAAAAATCTAAGTACCTGAGTCAGCAAAACATGCAACATAGGCTATAGAAGTTTTGTCCGTGATACAGAATTAACCATCAATGATTACATTTGGATAACAGGTTTTGAATGTACGTACAATGATTACATCGCTTATAACACAATAAATGCATATTCAATGTTCTCTTGTTAAATGTCTAGCTTCATTGTGTGTGTGTGTGAGTGTGTGTGCCTATGGTGTACAGTACTATAGATATGGTATGCAAATTCAAAGGATCAGCTGAGGTTTGGATGTCATGAATCACATTTTTTCAGCTGACAAGGTTAGACAATGCCGCCCGGTTCAGGGGTGCAGCCCCATGGGAAAAAAACAAAGCACTTACTGAGAAAACACACGGTCAACTAAGACCTCTGCTGAACACTTACTTGGGGAAAGCACTTCACAGTGGAGTGTTAGTACTCAGGAGAAAGGCATGCTCACTCAATACAGTTGCACACATAGCATCTGTGTTTGCTAATGGAACTGTGCTTTTTTTGTGACGCAGACGCTGTTTACAGTTTATTCACTCTCAACCGTGTCCACTTAGATCTCACAAACTTGGATAGAGATAAGAATAAATACACATCCCACAGTCAAGACAGATTCATGTCCAGATATCCTCTAAACTACCTGTCAGAAGAGTGATCCCGGTGTTCCCAATGGTTTCATCGGAGTAAATCCCATCCCATCTTGAGATCCCCCCTGCCTCCAACCGGGGACTTTTTGACATACAACCTCCATCTGACTGTAGGAGGATGGAAAAGGAACTCATGTTGTTAAAGTAATGGACTAAAACCAGGCTGTCAGCCCTGTGAAGAGGAGGGGGGGCATGTTGCTTATTACCAGGGGTCCAGCCTGTCTGGCAGACCTGCCAGGCGCCAGAGTATCTGCCCCACCTTTCCTTCCTCCCTCCCTCCGTCTCTCCACTCACCACTGGCCAGGTCTCTCCCCTTTCTCTCATGACAATTTATTTCCTACTCCTGTCTCCTACTCTTGCAGCTGCCACTGCTCAGCCAAAGAGGTATGCTTAATTAAAATGAATGATGAATGGTCCCCAGTCACTTGTCAAAAGCATAAGACGCAGCACGCTCAAAAAAGAGAAAAGAAGATGGATTCCCATCGGGGAGACTGATGAGGCTACTTAAATGTGCTGTCTATTTCTAACTAATACTGTGGATTGTACAGAGAGAGAGAGAGAGAGAGAGAGAGAGAGAGAGAGAGAGAGAGAGAGAGAGAGAGAGAGAGAGAGAGAGAGAGAGAGAGAGAGAGAGAGAGAGAGAGAGAGAGTGAGAGAGAGAGAGAGTGAGAGAGAGAGAGAGAGAGAGAGAGAGTAAAATTGTGTGTTTCACAGTTCTGAGAGGTTTTTTTCTTTCACTTACCAGACATAGTGTGCTGTGGTGGCTCACACTGACAGGCCATTTCCTGGTCCTAGGGTACATACCACTCAGTGCTTTTGCAGTATTCAGCATGTATTGCCCAATGATGTAACATGGGACATCACTTATGTTCTCTTAGGAAGCTGATGGGTAAGGTGATTTTTAGACAATATCTGTCTGGTTTCACCTTAGACTGAGCATGTATCTCTCCCTTCTGGTAGTCCTCTCTCCCTTGCATGATGCCAACCTTAGCTTCTACACTTTAAATGAACTAAGACGTTCTCTTAGAGAGATTCTTGACCGATTCCTCTGAAGCCAGAATCACTAGAAGAGGGCCCCAGGGGAAGACAAGAAGAGAGAAAAGTACAAAAGTGACTACTCAGTGTTTTCAAGGCTGTGAAAACAACCATCGAAACATGATGAGACTGATAATTGCAATGGTTGCTATGATACTGTGGTCTTGGTGCTCTTGATCCATAATGTCATGCATGGGTACATATTGGCATGTGGTGTGGTGAATATGTCATTTAAATGTTATTGTGTCTCGTCATTTTCAAAAATATTAGACTTGCATAGTTAGGATACGGTTAATCTTACAAAAAGTAGTAGGCCATTTTTTCTTTAATCTTGTAATTCAAAATGTTACTTTACTTTGCCACTGCATCAATAATCTCAAAGGTTACTTTTGCAGCTACACCGCCCACAATATTCTTATGTGTCTGCATCAGAATGGCTTATGTTAACCCTCATCACATGATACACTTGTCCAGCTCGTGATTGATGAAAAAAGATATGCAGACACACAAACAAACAAACAAACATGGACACACACAAGGACAGGGGCATTCCCAGTAAGTTTCATGTACCTCCTTGACGAATTTGATGACTCGCCTATGGCTTGACTGACCATTATCCTATTAAAAGAGACAGCTGTGTCATTCATCTTACCGTCTTTGTACTTACAACAAGCCAACGTTGACAGCATCACCTTGTCTCCTCACCATACATATTGACTGACTATACACTGCACTCCTCAATGTGACTTTATTGATTGACCTTCAGTTGTGTACTGTAATGCATACTGTATGAGGTTGAGGTGATTTAAATCCCGCCCCCAAAATGAAGCACCACAAAGTAACCTGTGTCTACACAAAGCAAGTCCCTCAATCACAGCTGTCTTCCAGTGAGGACCCTCCCATTTCCCGTGCCTCCCAGCTCATGACACTTTAGATTATAAGAGCCCAGCATGTGTCGTATCTCTATCAGCCGGTGATATATAATGGGACTTTATTCTTCTTCCTCCAAGCGAATTGTCTCATTCCTCACATTGCAGATTCTAGCTGGGTACACACATACACCGCCACTCACACACATTTCCCTCTGTGATGGAAATGAATGGCCAGGTCCGGAAGAGAGTAGGTCTGAGAGATTTACTCCCCAGCTTCCTCACATAACTCTCTGTTGGTGCTGCCTCCCCTGGCGCCATGCTGATGAGAGAGAGAGAGAAAGGCCCTTTTCACTGATACTCTTCAACATGCAAGCTTTATAGCCTGGACAAAACACGCACACGCTTTTGGAGCCTCACCTAACCACATGCCATCTGTTTCAGTAAATATTCTGCAAGGTAAACTAACATGAGCTGTGTCTAGAATTTGTTTTCATGAATGTGGTGAATTATGGTTTGTAAAAAGCCTAAAAAGAAAATTCAAATGACCACCAAAACCCGATCTGATCCAAAGCAAAAACAAGGTGTTTTGTGATGTACAGACCAATATAGCTAGTGTTCTAACAAGTGTCATAGCTGTGTACTAGATTAAGATTTGCAGGCTTTGCAATCTATTGTGATTTGGATATCAGCAATTGTTTGGGGGATTTTGAATGAAGACTGTGGACATGACTGCAAGCCCTAATGACACACAACTATGCATTAAACAAAAAATAAGAAACACAATTCACCAAAGCATTGATAGAGGAAACTCTTTTCTATAGCTTCTCTAAGTAACGCCTTCCTGACAGGAACGATACTGTGTTGCCAGTTCCTGGTGGAACTGATAGCCGCCTCAGACAGACATCTCTGCTGTCCTGCTGTCCTCCTTGCTGACAGGGAGGTTATTTAGGATGCACCACTGGAGTCTGACGGCTGTCTGCTCCCTGGCATCTCCTGCTCTCCCACTGATGGTTCACGGACGGCCTGGGAATGTGTCTCCCATCTGTCTGTCTTGGAAAACCAAGGTACGTATCTGAGCATTAGTGGAGACAGCCAACAACAGCTGGATAGCAATATAAAGGGTGTAAGGACATGAGGAAAATAATATCACAATAATATCCATGACAAATAGTAAAACGAGGCTCAGATACTATTGGAGTTATTTGTCCAAGATGTTACTGGTTTAGTACAAGAAGATCATGGAGGCATTTCTGCCATGTACCAGGCCAAACCTGATGGATGAGGCCAGACCTGATGGATGAGGCCAAACCTGATGGATGAGGCCAGACCTGATGGATGAGGCCAAACCTGATGGATGAGGCCAAACCTGATGGATGAGGCCAGACCTGATGGATGAGGCCAAACCTGATGGATGAGGCCAGACCTGATGGATGAGGCCAAACCTGATGGATGAGGCCAGACCTGATGGATGAGGCCAAACCTGATGGATGAGGCCAAACCTGATGGATGAGGCCAGACCTGATGGATGAGGCCAAACCTGATGGATGAGGCCAGACCTGATGGATGAGGCCAGACCCGATGGATGAGGCCAGACCTGATGGATAAGGCCTAACCTGATGCCAAACTGAACAGTGCAATACTGAAAACTACACATATAGGTATTCAGTACACACAGACATATTTTTTCCCAAAAAATTGACTTTTTAGAACCTGACCTTTTAAACAAAAATTCATGTGATCCTTGTAGACCTGGTGGGCCTATCCTCTGGTCCTGCTATTCAGTTGACATGTTAAGGTTTTGATTGCTTTGCCACCCATTGTTCTTTCACACATACATATGATGTGCTGTCTGACTGGAATATCCACACAGCACAAAATAAATTAAAAACCCTTAGAAGGAAATGTTTTACCAGTGTAGTGGTGTATGCTGTGTTTACAAGGAGTTTTTTACGGCTCACACAATAGCTCTTTATCAACACAGATTTTCCCAGGTGTTTTATTACATTGAGAAGAAGTTAATAACCAGTGAAGAGAATGAACAGCGAATACACATTATGTAAATGAAGCGGAAAGGGACTGTTGTTTGAGATTGTACCTGATCACCAACAAACAAATATCCAATAAGAAGTGATGGATCCAATGATTACGTCTTGACACTTTTGTCCCATATCTTTCCATTTACCAAAAGTATAGTTTGCTCCAAAAGTTACTGTGACATTGGTTCAAAATAGTTTTGGGTACCTTGTTAAAATGTGATAAGGCTAAGGTGAGGCGAAGAGAAGACGAGACAATTTGGTTCTCACTTTATGAAACAAAATGCTGCCTCAAGATTAATCCTGTCAAAGCTCCTCAACTGAGTTTTCGAGTTTTCCATACAATAAATTTGCAGAGCCATGAAGCTTTTAGATTTGTTGACAGTACTGTAGATTTGTTTTTGGTAGCTTATATGATGTGGCCTTGCGATGTGGCTGGTAAATACAAACTGTTCCTAAACTCTGATCACCAAAATAAAGTAGACCTATGCACTTCTGATCCTTGATGTTTTACAATTTCACATTTCATCATGTACTATTTGAACGTCACTTTGGATAAAAGCATCTGCTAAATGAATAAAATGTAAATGTAAATTATAACATGTCTGTTAATAATTGTAAAAGTAAAAACATGCTGCATATTCCGACTTGGAAAACAGGATCTATGCTAATGTACAGAATAGCTGAAGACCTCTTGTTGTCTTAACTGAGCACATAAATCTAACATGTTTTCAAGCCCAAAAGATTGTTTTTCCTATAGTATTTTACAGTAGCACTGTTATCAACAAAGCTACAAAGGCCTTAGTCTTGCTAAATTAAGCTCTTACAAATCTTACATCCATTCGTGCTCATGAAGCTTGGATAGGCTTTAAAGGAAGATATCTGTGGTGCTTTCAGTGCCTCATCAGCCTCAAAAGCTCAATAATCCTTGTTGTTTATCCAGAGACTGCTGTTGGCAGAACTTCCTATGGTGCTGGGGGGCGAGTCAAGGGCTGGGACGGTTGAGGCTGATATGTTTTCCTATTGGTGTAAATTACGCAATTATGCTAATACAACTCCTTCTGGAACAACACGTTGGCTCATCATGGGGGTACACTGGGGTGTTGTTTTGTAGGCATTGCTACAAATCTATCAGAAGTGAGAATTCCACTTTAGTTTGTTCACTCATCACAAGTCCTCTCCATGCCAAGCCATTCACCTAAGACTATCTACATTACTATTTTTTATTGTTTTGTTTAAAATAGGGTGGGTACAACTGTTTTCTCAAACTTTTTGGGGGGATCCATTTTGTGGAGAATTATCATGGCAAATTACATAAACAAGGTTATTACCATGATAGACAGGATCCGACTGGTCTTCTACGTGTGTGATTTTGACACAGGACGGTAAAATAGAATTGAAATGTTTAGCTGTTTGAAATATTCAACCCAATACTCAGCCTCTGAAATACAAATGTAGATCAGCTACAAATCACCAGATCCTTTTAGCAGCTTTGACTTCCATTGCATTTCAGACTCCCATTCCCTATACTTTGTCAATCCATTTCATCAGCATTCCTCTAAGCACAGTGGCATTCAACAGACATTACTTTTCAGTGCAATCACGATATATTTAGAGGTTCTGCAGAGACTCAGGGGGCTCTCCTGGCTAGCAGGAAAAATAGGCTAAGGGACAGCGTAGCATTATTCGAGTGAAGGTCAGCTTGTTAACCAAAGTAATTGGATTCTTTTGGTTCTCTGTGGACCCTAGCCTTCTGCGTACTAAGTGGCAGCCTTAAGCTATATTTTGTCTCCTACTTTTGAGTATACTTTTTCACTCCCTTCTCTGATAAAGTTATTGATCCCATCTGCCATTTTACCTAATGAAAACAGTATCCATTATTTAATATTAACACAGAACATCCAAAATATTGTATTATATTTGACAAGATCCCAATTGTTGAAAAAGGATCAACCGGATATTTCAGATCAAGAGATTACAGTTTGACAGTTTGAGTTTCAATACAATGATTTATTTGGTTATTTTGCGAGAATAAACAGATGATAAGTTCTGACTTGCACCATGAGGAGGTGAGGTAAAAAATAATCTACACAACGCTGCAACTTTGTCAGTATGAAGATGTGAAGTTACTGGCAAGCAGATTTAATCTGTTACAGCCAGCAGTAAGAGTGATGGAATGGCCTGAAAGGAAATATCAATAATTCATTGTGATGAAATGTGAAAAGTTACAGCCATGGTCTGACAGAGAGAGGAATTAAATTTAGCTTTGGGCTGTTTTGGGAAACAAACAAAAAAAAACTATTTATCACACACACAACAGCACAGAAGCACTAAATCCTGTTTAGGGTACATAATTTGAGGAAAGATTGTTGTCTTTCCCATTCATTTAGAAAAGTAACCAACAACATTAATTTTTGTTGTTCATGTTTTTTTCTTGATGAAAAATCTACTAATACTGCATTTCAATCAAAATATTCAAGCAAGTCAAACAGAAGGTAGGACACATAATAATGTTCTAATGTGAATGTGAAGGCACTTATATTTATGTATCTTCACTGACCATAATAAGGTAATTATACGTCGAAGTAGATGTCTGTTGAAGTATATAGTATGAATAACCCAGTTTTAACATGAGAAAAGGTTCAAAGGCTTGAGTTGTAGAGAGTAAAATTGCAAATGCATGAGATATCCAGATATAGTACAATGATCAAGGTGTGTCAGAAGGTAAACAGAAATCTGAGCCTCACAGGACAGGCCATTGCTGGTGTCCAAAGCAAGTCATAAGGTGTTCAAGTGTATCACTTGATCTAAAATAAGTATGAAAGTATGTATAATGCGTTAATTGTTGGCAACAGACGTTAGAGGAGTCCGTAACCCAGTATCCAGACGTACATTCTACAGCACACTGAACACTGCAGATCATGCAATGTGCTGTCTATATTTTTTTTGGGGGGGGGGGTCTAATTAAAGTGCTGATTTAGTGCTATCTTAGCATTAGGGTTCTGCAAAAATGTATTTAACTTGTGACATAAAGAGATCTTTAACAAAAACATGTTTGTTTAATCATACCAGTTCATCTAAATGCACAGGACTACCATACAGTTGTAGTGTGAGAAAAAAGCTTTCTCTGACCTCAAGGTCTTTTTAGAAAAGTGTATAACATTCACCCATCCATCCATCCATCCATCCAGATGAACTATAATGTTTTCAAGGCTGGTGAATTAATGAAGAGTAATGAGCAAAAATGATCCCTTTCTCAGCTGGTGTCTGATGAACCGAGAAAAAGGTTGGTTTCTTACTGTGTGAGAAACATGGAATATATACCTAACTGAAAATAAATGCTTCCCCGTTGTATGCTGAACATCACTTTATCTTCCTCTGAAGACAAGCAAAACCAAAATCTAGACATCTGACATGAAATCCCCTTTGGCTTTGTGGGCTGGTAAGTCATAAAAAATGAATGTTGAGTACCTTATTGTGTCACAACAGAATGCATAAATGTTAATGTTTCTAATTCACTTTAATATGTCTGTGTCATTATCATAGACTGTTCTGACAAGAGCTCAAACACTTTGTGTTGTGTTGTCTGGGAAAGTTATTCTACAATCTGCACTGTTGAATTTTCCAGAGCAAGTATGAAGGGGGGGGGGGGGGGGATACTTGCTGTGAGGCATAAAAACAGCTTTGAAGAGTGAGATGAAAGTTACCGGAACCAAATAGAGAGAAAGTTGTTTTATATTTGGTTCTGAACATAGAAGTTAAGAACCATGATTAAATCATGCCTTTGGAACATTAATATTTCAGTCTCAAACACAGTTATATTTTTGTATTACCTCTACTTCTCCAAATCCAGTTTGTTAAGTTATACTGAGTCTATGAAATACTTTAAATAGATGTCAAGAATTCATCCTGGCTCTGTTCTAAAGCACTTTGGCACGCTGATCCTTAATAAAAGCACATTTTCTGTATGTGTATTTTTGCTCAATGTCATCTTTATCTTTCTTCCCCAGTGGCTTTCGCCATTTTGCAGCCATCTGCACACTGTTGCTTAATTACCATCTGTATTCCTGTGGAGATTGGCAGTGCTAGAGCAGGGGCGTTTTATAAATCACACTAAGGCTTTGGACGGATCATGTGATTGAGGAAGCACTGATACAACCCTTGGTGAAATATAATCTGGAGCATACTGTTGGTATCACACTGAGCAGTTCACAGGGACAATTAGGTAGTGAAGCGCTGTGCAAACACTGTCATGGGCAGACAGCTGTATTTTATAATCCTTCATATAATTATGTCTTGAATCCCGGAAATCTAGTTTGGCATCTCTTTTTTCCTATTGATGTACAGTACAGTACTGAAATGGGACAGGGATTTTTAATGATCAACATTAGAATAATATTAAACCAGTTTAACCCACACATTTTTATCACCCAACGTTGTAAACTGCCCCCATCAACTCTAAATAAGAAGAACAGTCATTCAGGGCCCAGCCATGTTAGGGATGTTCAATGGTCAGGGTGCAAAATGATTACAATTTCTCAGAAAAGTTGTAAAAAATACTAAATACTATGGAACACCGATAAATTATATACTGAAACAGAATGTTATAAGACTCCAGTGTGACTTCCTTGACATCTTCATATGTCTTTCCTCCCAAAGGATGTCATCACAAAATGACTACAGGACACAAAGAGATATTACAGTCTTCCTGCACCACATAAGCAAATATAAACTTGACATATTCCAAACAGTATGCCGTTTGCAAAGTGCAAAGACTTTACTATGCTTGTGATGTTGTATAATTTCCTGTGCTCTCTCCAAGGCTTCCCATCTGTGGCAGTGAAAAGAACTCAATCTGTTAAATCGTGACTACCGCACTCTGATCACATCTGCCATGCAAATCTTGTCAGCTGCTTCTCTCACTTGGCCAACTATTTTACAGACTGAGGTTGGCAATAAAGTACCAATTGTGGCAAGAGATTGGACCCTGAAAAGGCCACCCGTTTCCACTGAAATGCCACCAAGCAATAGTTGGCAGTTTAACACAGACAACACTATATTAGGAAAGACACGATACAAAAAGAGTAACATTTGTTAGGCTTCACATAATAAAGCGTTGGCATTCTTAATGTAATTTATGATTGTCATAAGGGAAAAAAGCTTCTTCTAAAAATAGAGATTAAAACCAGAAGACTTAGTTGGCATATCCATGGATCAGTTTGATCATCCGGATTCGTGTTCCATGCACACCGTTTCAGAAAAGTCCAGCCCTTGACAATGAGCAAATGTTATTCCTCCCTTCCGTACATGCACCCAAAGCACATCCACAGATTTATGGAGGCCAAAGCACTCAGACTCGAAGACACATATTTACTTTCTCTGAGATCTCCTCGTCAATCACTGTGTAGAACCAAGGACAACCCTTTCCTCTGACATCTGCTATTCCAGAGATAAACTGATTGACTCAAAAAATGGCTGATTGCTTACCCATGTTTAAAGATAATTAATTTAGGTATTCAATGCATGTGCTAGAACGTGTTTTAGGTAAATTAGTAGAATCTGTAGAGAATATAATACCATTATAGCAAGAATATAATATGAATCTCTGCTTCATTATGTCAATAAAACCAAAACCATGCATGAATACATTTAATTATGCTTCATAACCAGATCTGGTATTTTTTTAATATATATATTTATATATATGGGGGATGGCAGTTGCTCGGGGGTAGAGACGGTCCAATACTTATGAAAGGATGGTAGTTCGATTCCTGAAACCTTTGTTCTTGCCACCATTATCCATCAGCTGTTTTCTTTTGCTCCTGTTGGTGTCTTTCATTTGTTTTGACACTATCGCCCATTATGAAAGTGGATTCAGCAACTGCATGTGTCTCTTCAATCCCTCTGAAGACTGTTAGTGTGATTTACATAAATATAATGTCTCTTCTTGCCCTTTACCTCTGTCCTTCAAACCTTCTGTTGTTTTATTATAGTGTCTACAAAGAGTTAGAAATTCACTTGAGAAAAGATTCAAACACGTTGCAGATATTTGACATAGTATTTGATCCTGGAGTCTTGGATGGGATAGGGTTGTGCAAGAAGCAATCTCACAGACTCTTGTTGGAGTATGCCCTCTTGGAAGTGAGATACTGTCTAATTTTAGCACCTACATACGTAGTGGGAATACAGTACGCACCACATCTCATCTTGGGCCATTCCTGGGCTTGTGACAGAAATATGTTCTGCGCATCTGCAAGAATAATCAACTCAGAAGCCTGTGATTTAACAGCATTAAAAGACGGAAAATGAAAAAGCCCTTTGTAGAGGACAGCACATGCGTTTGCATTTCCTTTCCACACTTGTTTGTTTTCCAGGGATACTTGCGGTATTTCTCTTTTGTTCTGTGCCTTGAAAAGAGGGGATGAATATTTTACGTCCCCTGGTCGTCTCCCACAGAGAGCAGCATGCTGGCCTGGCGTGGGTATTCACAGGCCCCTAAACACAGGACTCTGTAGAGGACAAAAGAATGATGTTTATTAATAATAGAGTTCTGTTAATGACAATATGCTATTGTTCACATGAACAGGCTACAATATCTTATTTATTTACATCACATTTAAAGTGTTTGATCTAGCTGATGCTTTAATCCAATGAATGCACAAATTGAGCATATATAGTAAGTACAGAATATCTATAAATACAGCAGAAGATCAAGAATCAGAAGTGCAAAGTGTTAAAGTATTTTGGTGGTTAAAGTTTAGGAACAGTCTGTATTTACTAGACGTATTTCTTTAGTTTTTTTTATAATTTATTAACATATCCCGCTTGTAGCACAGTTGTATTTCAATTGTTGCAATTATTACTAAATGCTTGATTTTGCATCTGTTTATCAGTTTGGATGCATATTTGGGTTTGACATAAATCATTCAGTACATTGGCAGGGGAAAAATGTAGTGCAGACAGAGCTTTCTAGAAAGTTCCTGAAATGTATTATTTAAGACCAAAATGTCGGGAAGCAGAAAAAGAAACAGGTTTAAATGGCAGTAGACGGAAGAAAGTGCAGGTGCCATTAATAATCGCCGGCCTCATGAAAAGACAATTCACGGGGAGGTTGGAACTAAACTTATTTTCCACGCCGGACTGCAGGTTGACGCAAGACATGATTTAAAATCTTCCTTGTGCTCATGCTGTCACACAGCTGAATAATGGTAAGGTAGCGTCGCTTTTGTTTGTGCGTGAAGAAGACAAATCATAAACATTGCCCTGTCAGCTCTACTTATATCTGTTTATCCTAATGTAACACCAAACACACTCAAGCCCACCCAGTAGCCTCATATGGTTCCATTACCCCACGTCAGCATAGTGGCTGGTAGTGGGTTTGATTGGGGGAAGGACTTAAGAAGTGAGGAAATGCACTGGCATGCCAGACAGATGCTCTAACTATTTTAAGCACATGACAAGTGCTAACAGAGTAAGCCAGAGATTTCGCAAAGGTAATGAAATATTGAACTCCCAAGCTGTGAGGACACTATATGAGAAATATCTTGGCAAGTTGGAACTCTGTGTCAATCTTGTCCTTTTATCACACCAGTATCATCCTAAAATACATCATTACAATGCATTCATTAAAGATGACTGTTCATCTACACTCTGTTATCTCTAACGATATTCTATCGGGGTTTAGGGTGTTTTTCTGCCGTTTCATCTGTGAAGACATATATGACATTCCTTGTAAAAGGGCTATGCCAATAACAATACGTTGGATTTAATTTAATCTGACATCTTTTCATTACCAGATATTAACTACAGAGTACGGACTACAGAGAGTAACCTGTGAACACAGTTCAAACTATTTTGAAGCTTACATTCCGTATTGTGTGAGAGTGTACAACTTGGTTTCCCTTAATAGTCTGATGAAAAAAGTTCAGCGGTAGCAATGCTATCCTAAGCATCTCTTGAGATGGTTGGATAAATAGGTTAAAGAAAGTAACTACAGACTTGTCAACAAACGTGACAAAATCCCACAAGAATTTGGCTTCATTGAGAGGGCTCTGTTGTGGAGGGCTACAGTCAGTGTACCATTTCTCTCAGACCCCATGTTAGGAGGTGATTACTACAGAATGCTCATAGTGCCTGAAGGAAGACAGGTAGTCATCTGTGACTCAATTACAACAAACAGAACAAAGGGACAGGAAATCTGTCTGACTAGAATCAACATAGCAATCATATTTGCGGTGCGTAAATTGAATTACAGTGTCACAACGGGGTCACATAAAGTGGCAGGGGCAGTAGAAAGAGCTAGTGTGGATCTACCCACAGAGAACCTATCCGCTCCACTGGCTTCCCTGTGTATCGGACTGAAGGCAGCACTAGCTCTGTGTGTGGTCATGTGTGCCCACCATGCTGGAGAGGCAAGTGTTTTGCCAGGGCTCACATACTGTAATGTATGGAATTTCTTTGACAGTGAGGAAAATAACACCCTCAGGAAACAAACGTGAAAATGCACGCAGGGCCTTTTCGCTTTAGCAGTCTATTCGAAAACATGGACAAACATGAATAAATCATTGAC